>NC_057724.1:72287716-72353278 GCF_004010195.1 Chiloscyllium plagiosum | reverse complement strand
AGTGTTCCGAGGCGGAAGATGAGGCGTTCTTCCTCCAGGCGTCTGGTGGTGAGGGAGCGGCGGTGAAGGAAGGCCCAGGACTCCATGTCCTCGGCAGAGTGGGAGGGGGAGTTGAAATGTTGGGCCATGGGGCGGTGTGGTTGATTGGTGCGGGTGTCCCCTGGTGCTCACCTTCCACCCTACCAACTTTCGCATAAACCAAATCATCCGCCGACATTTCCGCCACCTCCAAAAAGATGAAGGGCTTTTGCTCGAAACGTCGATTTCGCTGCTCCTTGGATGCTGCCTGAACTGCTGCGCTCTTCCAGCACCACTAATCCAGAATCCAACTCAGTCATTTGCCTTGACTTCAGTGATAGCCCTTTCCAGCACCATTTCATTTATGGATGTGGTGCAGACTTGGTGATTAGTTTCTACTGCCTTCCAATGTGTGTCATCATCATCCTCTGTAAGACACAGGGAAGTGTCAGTAAGTGTCATGCAGTTTTGTTTCGTTTATGCCACCATCATAGTTGAATAGCTTTTCTTTTGCATTAACTCCCAGGATGAGGGCATTGCTGGCTAGGCCAGTATTGATTACCCATTTCAAGTTGCTCAAAGGACAGTTAAAAGGCAACCACCTTGCTGTGGGTCTGGAGTCACATGTCGGCCAGACCAAGTAAGGATGACAGTTTCCTTCCCTAAAGGACATTAGTGACCCAGACGGGTTTTTCTCAACAACTGACGATGGATTAGTGGTCATCATTAAGCTCTTCATTCCAGATTTTTATTATATTAAACATCCTACCATCTTGCCTTGGTGGGATTCGACCCCATGTCTCCAGTACATTACCAGGGTCTCTGGATTAACAATCCAACTGTAAAGCCACCAGGTCATCACCTCCCTCATTGCCTTGTGTGCAAGCTGTTTATTCACCCACAGTTCCCATGTGGAAGAACATCATCCTTGATTCTGAGGGACTGCTTTGGAAGGAGGAGGAGCTGACAGGCAGAGGGACTGGAGTGGGATTGGATGGAGAGGGAAAATATTGGGTGGGGAGGTTGGCATGGATGCACCAATGGGTGCAGAAAGAGGTACCCTCCCCCCACTACCTGCCAACTAATTGAGCAGTGAAAATACAATGGGCTGCATGCTATGAGCAAAATCCTAGTTATGGTGGGAGGAAGATTTAATGGCCTCATTTTGCACCAGATTAGGCAATACATCAATATCTGCCCTGTGGGTGATAACATTGAGGTGGGCAGTAGCGAGTAGGCACCTATGACATTGCACCCAATTCTCTAGCCCCCATTTGCCAGCCCGGGAGGTTTGTGAGATGCAGGTCTGGTCGATGGAGAGGCCAGCTTCAATTTGGGCTCCGCTGGATGTTCCCATTTTTTAAAAAAAGCAAGTGTTGCACACAGGAAACTAATTAGTTTGGTCAGTGTACAAACACTTTCAGTGTGTGGTTCATTGCATTCAGAACTGCAGAAAGAAAATTAGCAAATATTTGTCAATAAAGAATATTAACAGCTGCTTAACAATTAGCAATTGTTTTTAAAAATTGACTATTTGACCCACGAAGTTTGTGGCAACTTACTGTACATGAATTGGCTTTGTCCATCACAACAATAACTCAATTTCAAAATGTTTCATTGTCATTGATGACCTTTCTTATGGTTTGAAGTTACGAAAGGTGCTATGGAAATGCATGTTCCTTCCTCCTTAACGGGCATTTCCTAACCAACCTGTTCATAGATATTGTTACACACTTCTGAGACAGGTGAAACTTGAAACTGGGTCTCCTCCCTTAGAGGTAGGGACTCTACCACTGCATCACAAGAGCCTAGGTACAGATACTTGCTAATCAACTTGTTCAGAGATGTTATTACACATTACTGGAGCAAGTGGGATTTGAACCCAGGTCTCTTGCCTCAGGTATGGACTGTACCACAAGAGTGCCATCCTTTCTGCTTTCTGTATTGACCACAGTAATCCAGAGCACCAGGAACTCATCTTGCTCATTGGTATAGTCTAAGGAGGGCCAGCATTGCATGTTTAGTTTTTGATCACTTGGGTGGTGCGGTGGCACAGTGGTTAGCACTGCTGCCTCACAGCGCCAGAGAACCAGGTTCAATTCCCTTCTCAGACAACTGTCTGTGTGGAGTTTGCACATTCTCGCCGTGTCTGCGTGGGTTTCCTCCGGGTGCTCCGGTTTCCTTCCACAGTCCAAAAATGTTCAAGTTAGGTGAATTAGTCATGCTAAATTGCCTGTAGTGTTAGGTGAAGGGGTAAATGTAGGGGAATGGGACTGGGTGGGTTGCTCTTCGGAGAGTCGGTGTGGGCTTGTTGGGCCAAAGGGCCGGTTTCCACACTGTAAGTAATCTAATCTGTAAGGGGAGGTTATGGCCTCCTGGTATGACTGGTAATCCAGAGACCAAGATAATGTTCTGGTGAGCTGGGTCCAAATCCTGCCGTAGCAGATAGTGGAATTTGAATTCAGTCAAAGTCAGGATTTTAAAGTCTACTGGTGACCATGATTCCATTGTCAATTGTTGAAAAAACCCATCTGGTTCACAAATATCCTTTAGGGAACGAAACCGCCATTCTTACCTGGTCTGGCCTATGTGTGACTCCAGACCCACAGCAATGTCGTTGACTCTTAGCTGCCCTCTGGGTAATTAGGGATGCTGGACTATCCAGTACCTCCCCTATTCAATGAATGAGTGAAAGCAAAACCCAATAGATACCCTGTACCCCTTCATGAAGCACTGCTGCAGTAACATTCCCAGAAGCAGGAACCAATAAATGATGCAAATTGGTCTGACTTATACACATCAAATTGGAGTTTCAGTAGGACCAGTACATTCATTTCCAAGTGTTGCTGTTTTCATCTTAACTCATTTTTTTTTCCTCTGATTGGGAAGACCTTACAACCAAGTGTTCAAAATGCTGACAGCTACATTGTGACAGCTGTCACCATGTCTTAACGTTGAGGCCAAGTAGGAGACAGAGAAGGTGAGGAAAGGCCTATTCAATCATGGCAACTCTGCCTTGACATCAACCTTAAATCAAAAGTCAGTGATGATGAAAGTTTTGAAAGGTGGAGAACTTAATTGAGGGACCTCCAGAGCTCAGGCCTTTGGCTGCTGAAGTGATAGCCACCAATGCTGGAAAGATTATAGTTGAGGTTATATTAGAGGCCAGAGTTGAAGGAATGTAGTGTGTGGGGTCTGAACAGATTACAGAGATAGTGTGCTTCGAGACATGGAAAAATGTTAAAAATAAGGATGAAAATGTTAATGTTGAGGCACGGTTTAAACAGGAGCTATTGCTTCTTATAATGAATGGGGCTTGTGAGAGTTGAGAGACAGAACAGCTTAGGATAGATTGACTTTGGGTCCACAGAAAGTAGACTGTGAGAATCCTGTAGGGAGTACTTTGGAACAGTTGTTGCTGGTGGTACCAAAGTCATTGATGGATTTCCAGCAGCAGACACTGGAGTAAAAGAAGGAAACAGTGTCTACTAGAGAGTCGACAACAGAACGAGACATGAAGATGAGGAAAAGTTCCAGTGTTGGAGAGATTTGAGAATCTAGGCCCATTGTCACCTTAGTCCCCAGGATCACAATGGGTCTCCTTCAGTGGGGGAGGTATTGGCCTCATGGCATTATTGTTAGACTATTAATTCTGAGACCCTGGTAATGCTCCTGGGGTCTGAGTTCGAATCCCTCTATGGTAGATAGTGGCATTTGAATTCAATAAAAATCTGGAATTAAGAGTCTAATGATGACTATAAATCCATTATCGATTGTCAGAAAAAACCATCTGCTTCATTAACGCCCTTTAGGGAAGGAAACTGCCATCCTTACCTGCTCTGGCCTACATGTAACTCCAGACCCACAGCAATATTGTTGACACTTAACTACCCTCTGGGCAATTAGGGATGGGCAATACATGCTGGCCTAACCAGTGACGCCCCACATCCCATGAATGAATTTTAAAAAAACTGTAGGTGACCTTGGATGATCCTGAATGTTTCATGACTGATAAATCCTGCTGTCCTGCCATAAAAAGCTCAATAAATTTTAAATGAAAAGTGAACATTCCAAAAAGATGACAATTATGGATAAAATTGGCCCAGCCCCCAACCGTCATTGTCTGTTGGAAAAAATAATTTTGAATAGTATTATATCTTCAGGTATTGTTCAGCTTGGCACACAGTTGCTGTCTCACTTTCAGTGACAACAAGACTTGCAAGCAAATCAAAACATGCAGTTAGTGAAGGTCTTCTCTCTCTGTTATTGAGTCATTGACAGGAACATTTTTACTGGGAACAGAGACAGACTGGCGGGCTTACAAGTAACTCATGTAGCTGCCAAATAATAAACTGTGTGGGTACAGAGTGTGCTGTACCAAGATACTGAGCAAGTAGTGACTAAATGAGGAAATGCACACAAGAACTCAGTAAAATCAGATATGCCCTGTTTGCAGAAAAGAGTCAGGCTGATTTACGTTAATGAATCTCCATGATGTGATGTGTATTTCCATTCACAAAACAGGCGGAAGTGCTGAGTTGGAAGACTGGTTGACAACGCATCATTCAGTATGACATAGTGACCTGCGCTGGCATAGTGGGACAGGCATGCTGTGTCCCACACTGGCTTAATGGGTGATCGATGTTTATCTCTTTTGAGATATTTTGAAAAATCTGGACTGCTGTCTTGACTTATTAAATCAAATATTACTATTTCAACCAGATTTTTTTCTCCTTCTAAAACATTTAGTTTTACTTTGAAGAAGGATTTTGTATCCCCTTGCTTTCCAGCGCCTTCCCCCAACTGTTTATTTCATCCCATGCGCTGACTTTCTGTCAGTGTAGAAGATTCATCAATGACTGCTTTCTCAAAAGCATTCTCAGTCTGTTGGGAGGAGGGCTACAAAAGGTGGTTGTGTGACGTTGAGGTGTGAGACACTCATTCCAGCCATTTCATTGTCCTTACCCGAAATGTGAAACCCCCTGCAGCAGGGGAGATAAATCTTTTCACTTCTGAGGATACATCCCACCACTAAAGCGACCTCAGTCTAGTAAAACATTCCGATGTGTTTGACAGAGCTGCAAAAACAGAATTACATCAGATGATCAAAAGCCTTGACAGAAAGCTGGATTTTAAGGTATGTCTTCAAGGAGGAAAGCCCATGATTTCGTTGTGCCAATGTTGGACTGGGGTCAACAAGGTCAGAGGTCACACGACAGCAGGTTATAGTTCAACAGGTTTATTGAAATCACAAGCTTTTGGAGCGCTGCCCCTTCGTCACATCAGGATAATAGAACAGATTGCAGAATATAGTATTACCCCTACAGAAAAGGTGCAGAGAAACATCAAATCTAATATATGTAAGGTCTATTCATAAGTCTGATAACATCAGGGAAGAAGCTGTTCTTAACTCTATAGGTATGTGTTTTCAAACCTTAGTACCTGTTGCCCGATGGAAGAAAATGTAACAAGGGTGGGAGGGGTCTTTGATTATATCGACTGCTTTCCTGAGGCAGTGGGAAGTGGAGACAGAGTTAATGGATGGAAGGCTGGTTTGCGTGATGGACTGGGCTGCGTTCACAACTCTCTGTAATTTCTCTGCTGCCACACCAAGCTGTAATGCAGCTGGATAGGATATTTTCTATGGTGTATCTATAAAAATTGGTCAGGGTCTTTGTGGACATGCCGAATTTCCTTAGCCTCCTGAGGAAGTACAGTCACACATATGCCAGACTAGATAAGGATAATAGATATCCTTCCCTAAAGAATATTAATGAACCAATTGGGTTTATAAAAGCAATTAGCGATGGTTATCAGGCTCGCTTTTAACTTCCACCAGCACCAATAGTGGGATTTGAGGACACATCTTCGGAGTATTAGCCTCAGCCTCTTGTCCAATGATATTACCACCATGTCACCATTTCCCTGATTATAACAGTATAATGGATTATTTCCCTTCCAGTCCAAACATGTGCAGACCAGGTGGATTGGTCATGGGAAATGGAGGGTTACAGGGATATGGTACAGATGTGTATCTAGTAGGGTGCTCTTCAACGGGTCAGTGTGAACTTGGTCTGAATGGCTTGCTTCTGTGATTCAGAGGAAACACTTTCTCTGTGTATACTTTATTCAATTCCTTCCAGCATTTGAAACACTTGGATCATATCCCTCTGAAGGGTCAAATGGCTCTGAAGGGGCAATGAGGTAAATGTTTATCATCTGTTCTTTTACCTTAGCCTTCGGTAACCTGATATCATTCTGAAGTAAATCTCTTAGTGTTTTTGGTTTGCTCCTTTTCTCAGTCCTGGACAAGACACCTCATGTTGAAACCACCATCGTGAGTAGACTGGGAGGTTGGGGCTTGTTTCATTTTCTCAAGCTGTCCTTTTACGTTCATACATGGAAGGGACAGGAAACCATCATCTGCACCAAAAAACTTCACCCACACAGATTTCCCGAAGCCATGCAAATCTCCAGTGCCTTGTCATGCTAAAGGAAATGAATCTGCGGGAGCAACTTTGGGAGATTGTTCCCTGACTCCTGAACAAAGCTCCAAAGGACTGCAGTAAATCACAAGCCCCACAGTGTAAACTGTGGAAATTGATATACCTCTCTCACCCTGACCTATCCAGCACTGTCAGATTTCCAGCATCTGCAGTATTTTGCTTTTGTACTGTCACATGAGATCTGGACAGGAGTAAAAGCCTACACTGTTGTATGCCATGGGCCGTTTCTTAACAGACCTAGCAAAAGGGCAATAGCACTGTGTTTCCAAGTGCGAATTGCACTGATCTGCATCCAGCTATAAACAGCGAGATAAATTCTTCCATAACATAGTACTTCCAAATGAGATGTAATTGTACCTTTCACACTACAACAGTGAAATCTAGAGTTTGCTGATTGTGACTTGTGTTAAATGTGTCTATAATCACCTGCAATCAGAGTGACTATTGATTAAATACACATTCCTACATCATTTTAGTACATAACTGTCTGCTACACAGCCATTGCATTGACTATAAAGAATTGATAGCACCATAATAGTATTGATCTGCCATTGAAGAGTATATAGGCATATTTATCCTTGATTGGAACCTCAAATCTCCAGTACAATCATTTCTGTCAGAGTATTCCCAGTCGTATGAATGGGTACTTGTTTATTGGGCATGTGTGGAAGCAGATTCAATCATAACTTTCAAAAAAGAAATCTGATAAATATTTGTAAAAGCCAAAAAGATTGCAAATGGGGAAATAGCAGGGGAAGAGGGATAGCTTTTCAAAGAGCCAGCACGTGCACAGTGGGTCAAATGGCCTTCTGAGTTGCAAGGCGCTAAATTTGACTTTGTCTGCTAGCAAATCGGCAAACCATTTAACACCCCTCTAAATGGACACTATCTTTGATGTCGGGGATTTTAACTGAGGATGGGGTGTCAGAGGAAGTTGACCTGTTAACTTCCTTTCAGTATTACTGCCCAATCACCTAATGTCCCCTTTACTGCAGAGATATTAAGATATTTAATGTAGTCCATGCTTAGTCTAAACCAAGGGGAGGTAGTGCTGTGTCCCTAGGGATTCTGAGTTACCGGACAATCTAATCTGTTAGAGGTTGGAGCCTTGGAGGGTGTTGGTAGAGGCAACAACACTTCTTCCAACACATGCTTGGTCAGGAAATTCTTGCACACCACCTGCCTGTCATTGGTATGTGCTGGGAAGATTTGTTGCTTGATACTTAATCTATTTATGGGGCGTCACAGTGCCTTAGTGGTTAGCATTCCTGATGAAGAGCTTTGCTCAAAATGTTGACTCTCCTGCTCCTCGGATGCTGCCTGACCGGCTGTGCTTTTCCAGCACCACATTTTTCACTCTGGTTAGCACTGGTGCCTCACAGCACCAGGAAGCCAGGTTTGCTTTCAGCCTCGGGCGACTGTCTGAGTGGAGTTTCCACATTCTCCCCGTGTCTGCGTGAGTTTTCTCCGGGTGCTCTGGTTTCCTCCCACAATCCAAAGATGTGCAGGTCAGGTGGATTGGCCATGGAAATTGCCCATAATGTCCAGTGGATTAGTCGTGGGATATTCAGGGTTACAGCGATAGGGCAGGGGTTGGCTCTGAGTGGGTTGGTCTTTGGAGGGTCAGTACAGACACAATGAGCTGAATGGCCTCTTTCCACATTGTAGGATTCTATAATTGTATTTGACCACATGGTGCGTGTGCCTTCTTCAGCTGCAAACATATGATCGAGCAGCCAATCCCTGAGCTTCTGGTTCAGAGTCAGGGAGGCTAACCCCTGCACCAGAAGTGCTCCTGTAAAAGGACAGCATAATAATTTTGTAACATAAGAATTAGTATTAGGAATAAAGAATTCAGCACCTCAAGACATCTTCAGCATTTTAATACCACCATGACAGGCCTCATAGAATCATAAAGCATGGAAACAGACCAACACTTCTGTGCTGACTAGATATCCCAATCGGATTTAGTCCCATTTGCCAGCACTTGGCCCATATCCCTCTAAGTCCTTCTTATTCATATACCCATCCAGATGCCTTTTAAATGTTGCAATTGTACCAACCTCTACCACTTCCTCTGGTAGCTCATTTCATACACACACACCACCCTCTATGTGAAAAAGTTACCCCTCAGATCATTTTAAATCTTTTCCCTCTCACCTTAAACCTATGTCCTCTAGTTTTCGGTTTCCCCCCATACTAAGAAAAAGACCTTCCAATCATTATCATGATTTTGTAAACCTCTATAAGGTCACTTCTCAGTCTCTGATACTCTTCAGCCTTCTTCACACACCCCTGTCTGCCTACGACTCTACTTTCAAAGAATGTGGTGTCATTGCTTGGCAACATTCCCCAGGACCTTACGATTAACTGCATAAACCCTGCTCTGGCTTGCCTTAGCAAAATTCAACACCTCACATTTATCCAAATTAAACTCCATTTGCCCCTCCTTGGCCCGTTGGCCTCATCTCTGCCTCAACCTCACTTTCCTGTCTGCTCTTCACAACTCCTTGACCCATTACTCATTAAAAATCTGTCTATCTTCCCCTTAAATTTATTCAATGTCCAGTAATTCCACAGATTCATGACCCTTTGAAAGAAGTAATTCCTTCTCCTCTCCATTTTAATTCTGTTATCCCTTAGCCTAAAACGGTGACCTCTTCTGCTCAATGTGTATCAAATTGTCAGTTCTTGATCTGCCAGGTTTACCATTAGCTCTGGCGCTGTGACTTCACTTAGGGCTTTCAAACATTTTTTTGAATCTAATTCTGTAGTTCTCTCCTTGTTTTGATCACTGACCCAGACTTGCCTCTGATGGGAGGAAGTGGGGACTGCAGATGCTGGAGAGTCAGAGTCAAAAAGTGTGGCGCTGGACAAACACAGCAGGTCAGGCAGTGTCCAAGGAGCAGGAGAATCGTTGTTTTGAGCATAGGCCCTTCGTCAGGAATGTGATGGGGGGAAGGGGGCTGAGAGATAAATAGGAGGGTGGGGCTGGGGCTGGGCTGGAGGTAGGTAGCTGGGAAAGTGATGGGCCTCCTCTACCTCCAAATCCATACACATTACGACTGGAGGAAGAATGCCTCATCTTCTGCCTTGGGACCCTGCAACCACACGGTATCAACATTGACTTCCCTAGTTTCCAAATCTCTCTTGCACCCCACCTCATCCCAGATCCAATCCTCCAACTCGGCACTGCCCTCTTGACCTGTCCTACCTGTCCATCTTCCTTCCCACCCAGCTGTTTCACCCTCCCCTCTGACCTATCACCATCACCCCCACGTGCATCCACCTGTTGCCTGCTTCCACACTATGAGGATTCTCTGATTTGAGAATGACAGATGAGTCATTAAGCTGATGATTCTTCCTTCTGTTTGTTCAGACAGATCCTATATGAGGAAGGGAAGTTTCCATGGCCCCAGGACATACTGCGATACTTCACACCCAGTGAAGCACTTTTTGAAGTGCACGCGCTGTTTTATTGTGCTCATTCCTGGGATGTGGATGTCTCTGACGAAGCTGATCTATTTATTGCCCATCTTACCTTGCCCTGGAGAAGATAATGGTGTGTAGTCCCACCCACACATAGAGGTTAGGAGCAGGAGTAGGCCATTCAGCCCTTTGAACCTGTTCTACTATTCATTATGATAGTTGGCTGATCATCTAACTTAGCCTGTTTGCACATTTCCCCCATATCTTTAATTTCAAGTGCTGTCCAACTCCTTCTTTAAGTCATAAAATGTTTAGTCTTCAACTGCTTTCTGCAATAATGAATTCCATAGACTCACCATTCACTGATTGAAGAAATTTTTCCTCATCTCCGTTTCCCCAAGTGTCCTTGGACTGTGACCCCTAGTTCTGGACTCCCTGGTCATTGTGAACATCCTTCCTGCATCGATCCTGCCTAGTCCTGTAAGAATTTTGAGATTCCCCTCAGTCTTCTGGATGTAATCCTAGCCGATACAACCTCTCCTCATCCGTCAGTTCTGCCAACCCAGGAATCAATCTGGTACACAGAAACCTCGGTTATCCAGCATTCGATTATCCAAATTTTGGATTATCCAGCAAGATCGCAAGGTCCCAATGGTTGGCTAAACTGTGTTATCCAACAGGCGATTATCTGACGTTCGATTATCCAAGCAAAATACTCCCCGCGCGTGCCACTCGGTTAATTGAGGTTCCTCTGCCCTTCACTGCACTCCATCTGTAGCAAGAACATCCTTCCTTAGATAAGGAGACTAAAACTGCACATAATACTCCAGGTATGATCTGAGCAAGGCCTACATAATTGCAGCAAGATATCTCTGCTCCTGTACTTAGATTCTTTCACTATTAAATCATTAATATGTATTGTGAATAGTTGTGGGTACTTCATTAGTGACTGCCTGCCATTTGGGGAAATAAACCTGCTTATTCCTGTTATTTGTTTCTTGTCTGCTAATCAGCTCTCTATCCATGTCATTACACCACCTCCAATCCAAATGTACTTTAACTTAATATGCTAATTTTTAAATGTGGGACTTTTATTGAAAGCCTTCTGAAAGTCCAAAATAACCTCAACTACTGGTTCCCCCTCATCAACACTGTGAATTAAACCATTGAAGAATTCCAATAGATTTGTCAAGCGTGATTTCCCTTTCACAAATGCATGCTCACTCTGTTCAATCCAGTCACTATTTCCCAAGTGCTCAGCTATTAATTCTTTTATATTGAACTCTAGTGTTATCCCCACTACAACATCAGGCTGACTGGTCTAATTCTTGGCTTTCTGTCTACTTCCCTGTTTAAATACCAGGTGACATTAGCTGCTCTTTAATCTATAAAAATTGTTCTAGAGTCTAGAGAATCTTAGAGACTGATTACCAATGCATCCACTATTTCCAGGGCCACTTCCTTAAGTACTCTGGGATATAGTTTATCAGGCTGTAGGGATTTATCTGCCTTCAATCCTACCAATTTCCCCAATACTAGTTCCCTCAGTGTCTCCCTCTCTCTCTCAACCCTTTGACTCAGTAACGCTGAAGGAACGGGGATCTATTTCCAAGCGAGGAGAGTGAATGGCTTGAGAACTTGCTGGTGCTGCACTTGCTACCCTTATCCTTCTACATTGTAGAAGTCACCATTCCCAGCTTTGGAGGGCGCAGTAATGGGCAGTGCTGATGAAGGAATCTTCAAGGTTTGTAATGTATGAAACACAGCAGCCAATTTCTGCTCAGCAACATCCCACAGTCAGCTGAATATGGGGCAGGATACTAGGAATACCTCCCTGCTTGTCTTTGAAACAGTACCATTTATGTTCAGCTGAGAGGCTAGTTGGATCAGCTTAAGATCTCATTTCAAAGGTGGCCTCACTGACAGTCCCTCAGGCTTGTCTTGGTGCATCAGCATGCTTTATGTCCCTCAGTCTCCCGAGGGAGGTCCTAATCCATGATGACTAGCATGGCTTCAATTCCCATCACTGGTTTGAGGTTACCGTGAAGGACTCTCCTTCTCAACCTCTTCCCTTGCCTGAGGTCTGGTGGCCCTCAGGTTAAATCACCACCAGTCGCTTCTCTCCAATGAGAGAACGGCCCCTTTGGTCTGGTAAAACTATGGCGACATAACAACAACAACTGTTCAGAATCAGAGACCGAAGTGGTACCCCCGGGAGCCATAGATAACACCCTCAGGACAGTCGGCTTTTCTAGAGCCATGACTCTCATCCTCATATCTCGTAACATAGCAATTTACATTTATATGTTAGCTTTAAAATAGTAAAACATCTGAACACAATTTACAAGAACTCTTCCTAAGTTCAATATAACGTTTAGTCATAGAAGTAGATGGGAGGAAAGATGATTACAAGTTTATGGGAGGGGCAGTTTAATGGAGCCTTTGGTGCCAAAAGCTGCATTGCACTTTATTTGATGCTGGCAGGATCTTGTGGGCCAGTTATTACTGCTTTTGATGTCCCAGCAGGGAATGTGCTACAAAAACAGCTCATAGGTTAGTATTTCCACGTTTCATCCACAGTGAACTTGAAAACTCATCATGTAATGATTTAACTGGGAGGAGTGCACTGATAATCATCTCCCATGGTTCCACAAGTCACCATCAAAATGACCAATTACCTGATTGACAGCTACACAGGACAAAAGCAATTCGAACTAGGTTTTATCATTAATACAAAATAACTATTTATTGTAACACTTTAATGATTGAGAAAGAAAAGAAAGAATTCCAAATCTACTACTATGGAACATAAAATATACCCCTTTAAATAACCTTGAATATACACCTCTCTCTCTCTCTCTCATTTGTCTGTCTCTCTTTCTCTCTCTCATTATTGAGACAGATGGTTTGCTGCACATATATTATTGTGTGGGGGGAGAAACAAAATTCCATAGATCAAAAGTCCAAATTACAGGAATTGCCATTCAGTTCCTTTTGATTTCAGCAATGATGTTGGCTGTGAAATGATGATTGTTCTTCACTTCACTCATTGATTCAGTGGACCCAGGCTCTTTCTTGTTTGAAATTTTTCTGAGCTTTCTTGATTTTCTTGTCTTTTGGCCCACATGAAGAGAGAAAGAGAGGCAGGCTGAGAGACAGGTACTTGCAGTTTGCAAGCCCTGGATGTCTCTAATTGCTGTGCACTTACTGATTTGAAACAAACTGCAGTTCAACCAAGTCGTAACACTCTGCTGGTATTTCAGCAATTTAGACGGATAAATTGAAATGAAAGTTCGAATGCTACCAGTCCAAAGCAGTGGTCCTTCACAATCTAATAATCTGTTGCCTGTTTTCCAACTTGAACCACATACCCTTCACCCATTACTCCTGTTCTTGCTCACCTTAATTATCTCCTCTTCTACCAAAATTCTCATCCATTGTGTCACCCTCCCTGTGTCTATAATTTCCTCAAGTCACATTCAAAAAAAATCTGGGCCCATAACACGACATCAAATGCCTTCACCCTGCCATTGATGGCTGTGACTTTAGTTCCTTGGGCAGTAAACTCTGGAATTCCCGAGAATTCTACACTTCCCTGTCACTCACACATCTCCATCCTTACAGGCATACTTTAAAACTACTCCCTTTGATCAGATTTCTGTATGCGTGCGTGTGTGAATGTGTTTGTGTGTGTGTCTGTTTGTTTGTCTGTGCATGTCTATTTGTCTGTGTTTGTGTGTGACTGTCTGTCTCTGTGTTTGTGTGTATCCGTTTGTCTGTGTGTGTGTGTCTGTCTGTGTGTATCTGTCTGTTTGTCTGTGTATATGTGTCTGTGAGTCTGTTTGTCTGTATGTATGTCTCAGAGTGAGTGCGCGCGTGAGATCTCTCGGGGAAGTTTCACCGCATGAAAGATACCTTATAAATAGATGTTGTTGTTGTAAATCTGAATTCACTTACCAGATTGATACACCTCACTGGTCTCTTCTGTGGCCTGTTGCTGGAGCGAATCATTTGGTCAATTTGTGCAGAGATAGTTTGAATGTAGCCTTGCACATCTCAGCAATATGCGAAAACCATTGCTTCACGGTGAGCTATCATCTCGACTGAACCACAAAGTACAAATATAGCATTGGGAGAAGATTTCTCAGTGTCAGTGCCTTCATTGGGTGATGCTTGTTCTTCGGAAATGGCACTTTGCATCAAAGACACAGGACAGTTGAGAAATGCTGCAACTTGATTCAAAAGTAATGAGACCCCAAGATTGATTTACATAAAGATAAGACGTTGTAGCATCCAAGAGAGCTTGGACCTGGCTCCACTGTGCACCTCTCACTGTGCAGTCTCTTCACACATTGGAGACACAATGTCGTGTCATAAACCACAAACAAAAAACTCTCAAGCCTTGAAGTGACAACATATGGGGACCAAATGCATAAAAGCTTCCTCTCCACTTTCTATCGAAGCAGGCACTGGCAACGTTCAAGCATTTGTGGATAATGGTCAGTTACAGTCATAGAGTCATAGAGATGTACAGCACAGAAACAGACCCTTCGGTCCAACCCCGTCCATGCTGACCAGATATCCCAACCCAATCTATTCCCACCTGCCAGCACCCGGCGCATATCTCTCCAAACCCTTCCTATTCATATACCCATCCAGATGCCTTTTAAATGTTGCAATCATACCAGCCTCTACCACTTCGTCTGGCAGCCCATTCCATACACATACCACCCTCTGTGTGAAAAAGTTGCCCCTTAGGTCTCTTTTATATCTTTCCTCTCTCACCCTAAACCTATGCCCTCTAGTTCTGGACTCTCCCATCCCAGGGAAGAGACCTTGTCTATTTACTCTATCCAGGCCCCTCATAATTTTGTAAACCTCTATAAGGTCACCCCTCAGCCTCCGACGCTCCAGGGAAAACAGCCCCAGCCTGTTCAACCTCTCCCTATAGCTCAAATCCTCCAATCCTGGCAACATCCTTGTAAATCTTTTCTGAACCTTTTCAAGTTTCCGATAGAAAGGAGACCAGAATTGCACACAATATTCCAAAAGTGGCCTAACCAATGTCCTGTACAGCCGCAACATGACCTCCTAACTCCTGTACTCAACACCCTGACCAATAAAGGAAAGCATACCAAATGCCTTCTTCACTATACTATCTCCCTGTGACTGCATTTTCAAGGAGCTATGAACCTGCACTCCAAGGTCTCTTTGTTCAGCAACATTCCCTCGGTCCTTACCATTTCTCTGCTAAGGTACTGGGACAGGGGGAGAAATATTAGATGTCAGTGTATTTTTTTCACAGGGATTTTCCCACACATGTGCTAAAACATCTTGGAAAATCCCAGAAAATATGCCTTGAATAACCCCCCGCCAAGTTCTCCCACTAAACCCAGACTGAATGAAGGCAGCAACTCACTAAAATGTTCATGGTCTAGTATCACAAGTCATCACTTCAAGTGCCCTGTTCATTTGGTCACAAGCCAAAACTGGTCAGAGCAGCAAAACTGCTTAAAGCTCTGGTGAAAGCCACTTTTTTAGCTGTGGTTCAGTCTGTAGTTGTCTTGCCTTAGAACTAAAAGATGGTGCGGTGCAGGCCCCACAAAAGACAGCATGGTTGGGTGGCACGATGACTCAGTGGTTAGCGCTGCTGCCTCACAGCACCAGGGACGCGGGTTCGATTCCAGCCTCGGGTGACCGTGTGGAGTTTGCGCATTCTCCCCGTGTTTGTGTGAGTTTCCTCTGGATGCTCTGGTTTCCTCCCATAGTCCAAAGGTGTGCATGTTAGGTGAATTGGCCATGCTAAATTGCCCGTAGTGTTAGGTAAGGGGTAAATATACGGGTATGGGTGGGTTACGCTTCGGCGGGTCGGTGTGGACTTGTTGGGCCGAAGGGCCTGTTTCCACACTGTAATGTAATGCAATGTTAGGTGAATTGGCCATGGTAAATTGCCTATAGTGTTCAGGCGTGTACAGGTTAGGTGCGTTAGTCGGGATAAATGTAGAATAATAGGGTAGGGGAATGGATCTGGGTGGGTTACTCTTTGGAGGATTGGTGTGGACTTGTTGGGCCAAAGGGCCTGTTTCCACACTGTAGGGATTCTATGATCCAGTGTGGAACTGAGGGTCGACAGAGTGCTGCCTGTTGGATCAGATGTTAAACTAGGGCTTTATGTGCCCTTCCAGGTAGAAAGAAATGATCCCATAGCGCCATTCTGAAAAGGAGTAAGAAGTTATCCTCAGTGTCCTGGCCATTATGACACAGCAATAGTGGTTTATGTGAGCTTGCTGTATGCAGACTGGGTGCTGCCTACCTTGTTGCAATAGCCATTGCATTTTACAATGATTTAAATGACTAAAATGCTTTGAGCTATCCAGGGAAAAAGCAAACGTGAGTCCCCATAGTCTGCTGTCTTGTTACAGACAGAGAGAGAGGCTGATGTTGGTGAGATGAACCTCAGGCCCAGCACACACTGGTAGGCAGGCAGCAGCCTAGTGGTATTACGTCTTTTTCTGGGGACCTAGGTTCGAATCCTGCCATGGCAGATGGTGGAATTTGAATTCAGTTTTAAAAAAATCTGGAATTAAGAGTCTAATAGTGACCAGGATTCCATTATTGATTGTTGGGAAAAACCATCTGGTTCAATGTCATTGAGGGAAGGAAACTGCCATCCTTACCTGGTCTGGCCTACATGTGACTCCAGACCCAGAGCGATGTGGTTGACTCTGAACTGCCCTCTGGAAAATTAGGGATGGGTAATCAATAATAGCTTAGCCAAACTCCCTTATCCTGTGAATGGCTAAAACAAAGGGGATACTGCCTTCAGGATAGTCTCAGCCAGTATGAGAATTGAACCCTCACTCACTGGGTGAGTGACTGACAGACACAGTACCAATGCAGGTCTCTTGTTGACATTTGTCGTCCATCTTAGTTTGGACAGCGCAATAGTGCTGTCATGAAAATGTTGTTTAATGTCACAGTTCTCAGATGCACATTCAAAATATTACTCTGAGTACTAATAATACTGTAATGCTGGGAAATCAATGGGGAAACACGTCTGGGAGGTTTCAACTATTTTTGTAAAAACATTTTGAAAGGAAGAAAGTTTCATTTCAACAGCACATTATAGAATATAGAATGTTGAACATTACAGTGCAGTACAGGCCCTTTGCCCTTGATGTTGTGCCGACTTGTGGAACCAATCTGAAGCCCATCTAACCTACACTATTCCATTCTCATCCATATGTTTGTCCAATGACATTTAAATGTCCTTAAAGTTGGCAAGTCTACTACTGCTGCAGGCAGGGCATTCCACACTCTTACTACTCTCTGAGTAAAGAACCTACCTCTGACATCTGTCCTATATCTATCACCCCTCAATTTAAAGCTACGTCTCCTCATGCTAGCCATCACCATCTGAGGAAAAAGGCTCTCAATGTCCACCCTATCTAACTCTATTAACCTACTTCTGTCTAACGAAAACAACCTCAAGTCCCTTAGATTTTCCGCATAAGGTCTTCCCTCCATACTAAGCAACATCCTAGTAAATCTCCTCGGAACACTATCCAAAGCTTCCACAGCCCTCCTATGATGCGGTGACCGGAACTGTGCGCAATACTCCAACTGCGGCTGCACCAGAGTTTTGTACAAATGCAACATGATCTTATGGCACCAAAACTCAGTCCCTCCACCAATAAAAGCTAACACACCATATGCCTTCTTAACAACCCTATCAACGAGGGTGGCAACTTTTAGGGATCTATGTACATGGACACCGAGATCTCTCTGCTCATCCACACTACCAAAAATCTTACCATTAACCCATTACTCTTTATTCCTGTTGCTCCTTCCACACCTCACACATTTCCACATTAACCTCCATTTGCTACCTCTCGGCCCAGTGCTATGTCCCTCTGTGACCTGAAACATCCTTTTGCACTATCCGCCGACCTTAGTGTCATCTGTGAATTTACGAACCCATCCTTTTACGCCCTCATCAAGATCATTTATAAAAATGACAAACAGCAGTGGCCCCAAAACAGATCCTTGTTGTATACCACTGGTAACTGAACTCCAGGGTGAACACATGGGCGCCATGGTGGCAGAGTGGTTAGCACTGCTGCCTCACAGCGCCAAAGGCCCAAGTTCAATTCCTGCCTCAGGCAACTGTCTGTGTGGAGTTTGCACATTCTCCCTGGAGTTTGCACATCCTCCAGTTTCCTCCCACAGTCCAAAGATGTGCAGGCCAGGTGAATTGGCCATGCTAAATTGCGCGTAGTGTTAGGTGAAGGGATAAGTGTAGGGGAATGGGTCTGGGTGGGTTGCGGGTTGGTGTGGACTTGTTGGGCCGAAGGGCCTGTTTCCACATTGTAAGTAATCTAATGATTTCCCATCAACAACCACCCTCTGTCTTCTTACAGCTAGCCAATTTCTGATCCAAACCCTCAATCCCATGCCTCTCTATCTTCTGCAATAGCCTACCATGAGGAGCCTCATGAAACGCTTTACTGAAATCCATATACACCACATCAACCTCTTTATCCTCATCCACCTATTTGGACATCTTCTCAAAGAACTCAGTAAGGTTTGTGAGGCACGACTACCCTTCACCAAACCGTGAAGACTATCCCTAATCAATTATTCTTTCTTAGATGATTATAAATCCTATCTCCTACAACCCTTTAGCAATACTTTACCCACCACCAAAGTAAGCCTCACTGGTCTATAGTTACCAGAGTTGTCTCTATTCCCCTTCTTGAACATGGAGACAACATCTGCTATCCTCCAGTCTTCTGGCACTATTCCTGTAGACAATGATGTAAAGATCAAAGCCACGGGCTCTGCAACCTCCTCCCTGGCTTCCCAGAGAATCCTAGGATAAATCCCATCCGGCCCAGGGAACTTATCGATTTTCACACTTTCTAGAGTTGCTAACATCTCCTCCTTTTGAACCTCAATCCCGTCTAGTCTAATAGTCTGTATCTCAGTTTTCTCCTCAACAACATTGTCCTTTTTCCTGTGTGAATACTGATGAAAAATATTCATTTAGCGCCTCTCCTATCTCCTTAGGCTCCACACACAACTTCCCACTACAATCCTTCACTGGCTGTAATCTTACTCTCATTATTCATTTATTTCTGACATACCTATATAAAGCCTTAGGGTTTTCCTTGAGCCTACCTGCTGAAGACTTCTCATATCCCTTCCTGGCTCTTCTTAGCTCTCTCTTTATGTCCTTCCTGGCTAACTTGTAACTCTCAAGTGCCCTAACTGAGCCTTCATGCCTCAGCCTTCTTCTTCCTCTTGACAAGAGCGTCAATTTCTTTAACAAACTATGGCTCCCTCTCTCAACAACAACCTCAATAATTATCAAGGATACATCGTAACTGTTCCTTGAGCAAGATCCACATTTCAATTGTGACCATCCCCTGCAGCTTTCTTTCCCATCCTATGTATCCTAAATCTTGCCGTATCGCCTCATAATTGCCTTTCCCCCAGCTATAACTCTGGCCCTGTGGTATATACCTATCCCTTTCCATTGCTACAATAAATGTAACTAAATTGTGGTCAATATCACCAAAGTGCCCACCTACCTTCAAATCTCGCACCTGGCCAGGTTCATTCCCCAGTATCAAATCCAATGTGGCCTCGCCCCTTGTTGGCCTGTCTGCATACTGTGTCAGGAAACCCTCCTGCACACATTGGACAAAAATGACCCATCTAAAGTACTAAGTGTACTTATCGAAGTCTCTCCGAAATGTCTCAAAGCATTTTGCTTAAACCAGGAAGTGCAGTGCCTGACTTTTAAGTAGACAAACCCTGCAGTTAATTTGTACACAAGTTCCTCATTATGACTGCACTGAGTTGTTAGGTTCGGATGTGGATAAAGTGTTTGAGTGGGATTTGGAACCGCAACCATTCAATTTCAGAGGTGAGAGCTGAGCCTTTGTGTATTAACAAATCGGTTCCCGGAAGAAAGATTTCGAGAAATTAAGTACCTTACGTAAAAAATGTAGCCATTGAGATGCAATAGATTGGGAAGTTACTGCCTCAGTTTTAATTGCATTTTGTACAAGTGAGGTCCAACATGACAGCAACGATTTGCCTTGATATGGTGCATTTAGGATAATAAAGTGTTCCAAGGTACTTCACAGGAAGCGAAAGTCCGATAAATTTCAACCCGTGTTCAGAATCTTCCCTAGAGGCATTGTGGCAAGAGTTGGAAATGCAGTTTAATTTGGCGTAATGCCCTCAGTTTCCTGCCCAATGAATTCTGTCCACTTCCATCTCGTGGACAAGGGCAACAGATACCCCCCCCCACCTCCAACCACCCATGCAAATTCCCCTCCAAGCCACTCGCCATCCTGACTTGGAAATATATTGCCATTCCTTCACTGTCGCTGGCTCAAATCCCTCATGGCATTGTGGGTCAATCTACAGCACATTGACTGCAGCATTTCATGAAGGCAGCTCACCTCCACCTTCTCAAGGAACAGTGAATAAATACTAAACTAAACACAGAGAGTGCTGGAGAAACACGACAGATCAGGCAGCATCTGTGGAGACAGAAACTATTAACATTTCAAGTCTGGTATGACTCTGCTTCAGCAATAAATCCTGGCACAGCCAGCCACTCTCCCATCTCATGAGTAAAAATGTGATTGAGACATTGAGCCATGCTGTTGTTCTTAAAAAAATACTCTAACTGTTTTGAATGAGAGCAAAGCAGCTCATCCCACTAATCATAAATATCATAACCACTCATCAGAAGATCATACTCACTCATCATCTATGGAGAGAGAGACAGAGTTACTGTTTTGAGTCTGATACAACTTTAATGAAAAAAGTCATCTTGAACTCAAAGTGGAGACAGTGAGGTCTGCAGATGCTGGAGAGCAGAGTTGAGGGTGTGTTGCTGGAAAAGCACAGCAGGTCAGGCAGCATCCGAGGAGCAGGAGAATTGATGTTTCAGGCATAAGCCCTTCATCAGGAACGATATTCCTGCTCCTCGGATGCTGCCTGACCTGCTGTGCTTTTCCAGCAACACACTCGCAACTTTGGACTCAAAGTGTTAACTGTGTATCTCTCTTCACAGATGCTGACCTACAGCACATTTGTAATAGTTTTTTTGTTTTTATTTCAGGATCCAGGATTTTCACAGTTGCTTTAGTCTCCCCAGTGTCCTGGCCAATATTCACTCCTCAACTAACCTCTCAAAAACTAAACCTGATGTTTATCATATTAGTGTTTGTGGGAGCTTACTGGGAGGAAATTGGCTGTGGCATTTCCGACATTATAACAATGACCTACACCTCCAGAAAAGGAAGACTGGCATTTATTTCCCATTTTCACATCCACGTCACAGCTCTTTAAAGTTATAGAGTCATAGAGATGTACAGCATGGAAACAGACCCTTCGGTCCAACCCGTCCATGCCGACCAGATAGCCCAACCCAATCTAGTCCCACCTGCCAGCACCAGGGCCATATCCCTCCAAACCCTTCCTATTCATATACCCATCCAAATGCCTCTTAAATGTTGCAATTGTACCAGCCTCCACCACATCCTCTGGCAGAGTTATAAGGAGTTCTTTCTGAATTGTTATTGTGGAACAGCAGTCACTTTTCCACAAACAGCAATAGGATAACCATCAGATAATCTGTTTTTCATTAAGGGCTACATATTGATACATTCTACATTCACATCTGAGTTGTTAATGCACATGACAAGTCACAAGGGTCCCAGCACCAATCCTGGTGGTACACTGCTGGTCACAGGCTTGAGGTTGTGAAAGTTGCTACATAAACCTCTTTAAAATACTTCAAAGCTGGCTTCTGCTGATTTCAGAAATGCATGCAGTTGAATATAACCTTTGGCACTTTCCTTGCTGATAGATAGCATGCTACCGAATAACAATGGTGAATCTGGGGAAGCAGGCATAAATGGCTGAGTGGCCTCCTTCTCCCCTGTACCATTTACAAGTCAGCCATTAAGTCTGTCCTTGTTTCGTAGGCAGTCTGTTCTGATCGGGTGCACTTGAGAAGGATTTTGCTAACAATGCTATAAACTAAGGAGCTGGTGGCAATGGCTGGGCCTGACACTTTGATGTGCCAGTCAATTCAATGGAAACGTTTATGGGCTTTGTGTGAAAGCTGATGGATTTATGGACAACTTATGCTGAATGCAAATGAATTCAGGGCAGACTGTGGAGTAGATCAGAATAATAATTTAATTATTTTGTCACAGGGAGTGATGGCAGGGTGGGGGGGAGAGGGGAGTGAAGCAGTGGAACAAGAAGGATGTCAGTAGATTTTATGAAAAGGCACTATCAACAAATGGCAAACAATAATCGATTAGGAATTGGGTCAGTCAACTTTGGTCTCTTTCACTGACCCACACATGATTTGCTCCACTCAATGCTGCTATTTAAAAAGATCTTTCGAGTTTAATTGGTATTCATGGCATTTCAGGAGTTGAGGATTACTGCTTGCTAAAATTAAAGGCTGCATGTATCTGATGTGGTTTTTAAATCTGTAAAAACAGAAAAAAACTTCATGTTTTGTTCATCATTTTATGCTGTGGCTTGGAATTTCAAACGACTGTGCATTTTTTCACTAGGCACTGGTGTTCAATGTGCCAAGTTCCTGGTTACACTGTCAGAAGGGTGAGGGGTTTTAGTTCACTTGGAGGCACAGGGAACAGTGCAGATTACCAAGTAAACACACGTCAAACTTTGAAGGAATGGCACAGTAGATCTGCTGTAATGGGTAATTTCAACTTTGCATGTTGTACACTAGCAAACAATGTTGTATTGGCTGCCCATTATTACATGTGTCCAGATTATCCTGTCCATTCATGAAACTAACTAACATTTGCTCCATTGCTGACAGAAGCATATCATATTATGTATTCATCCACCAATATTGCCTCCAATAGCTTTAAGTCCAAATGCTTCCTGCATTCTGCAGCCCTTCTGTCTGCCATTTTGATTTCTGATCTCTCTTTTGGACTGTTAAAGGACAGTTCCAATTCCTCTACTTATCCATGTCCTCTTTGCCAGTGGGAAGTATGGCACACAAGAAATAAAGAGTATATATTTACATATTCCATGTATTGTAGTAAGGCATCCCAAGGAGTGTAGTCAAGGAAACATTGACATTGGGCCATGTGAGAATATTGGAATCGGTAATCAAAAAGCTGGTCACAGAGGGAGATTCTAAAGATGCTCGTAAAAGGAGGTGACAGAGGTTGAGGTGGGAGACATTTGGAGAAGGACATCATCGGTTTAAAATCGGGGAGAGATAAAGGCACATTTTCTAATGATGGAGTGAGGGATGTGCAATGGTACACCGGAGCTGCAGGACAGCAGCATTCCTCCTTATTTTAAATGAGTTTCCTCCAACCCTACAATTGTTTAATTGTGACCTTTTGTGCATTCACGCTTTTAATTATTGCATTGCTGCTGTCCTTGACTTCAGCCACATCGGTCCCATAATCTGTAAATCTTTTCCTATCACTGTCCATCTCTCTCGATTTCCCTTTATTTGTTTTGATTTGATTTATTATTGTCACGTGTACCTAGGTATAGTCAGTTCTTCTGTAGTGTGATGCTTGCGTTCTTGTGTAAGCCCTTGGTTTGGAAAACCCGCGCTTTCGAAACAGCGATTAAAGCGTTGATGATGTTATACCCACGGTTTAAAAGTTTGCTCTATAGAAACAGTCCCCCAATTTGTCAATCGCGTTACAGAGAGTTCAAGTTGATGAAATGCACGTTACGACCTGTACAGTGAAGAGTTTTGCTTTGAAAGCAGTGTAGACAGATCATATTATTTAAAATGCATAAAGGTAACAGAACAGGGTGACGAATACAATGTTACAGCTGCAGAGAAGGTGTACAAAGAGCAAGATCAACATTGAATTTAAGATTTGAAAAGTCCATTCAGCAGTCTAACAACATTGGAGAAGAAGCTGTTCTTGAATCTGTTGGTATGTGTGTTTAAGCTTGTGTATGTTCTGCCTGACAGAAGAGCTTTGAAGAGATTATAACTGGGGTTATAATCCTTTAAGACACTTTTTTCTCTTTAAAAAAGTCTCTTGTTAACTCCCAATATATGCGGTTTGGCATCAAAGTTTGTTTCATAACACTCTAGCATGTGCCTTTGGGTGCTATGTAAGTACAATTCATTGTTTTCTGAGAGTTGCAAAGCTGATGACATTCCGATCTGAAAGGGATTTTAAAATTGGTTGTAAATTCAACTTGCATAAATCTTCAAAAAGACTTGATTGTTATGGGCTGTTGGTGTGAAAATAATCAGCAGCTATTACTCAAATGCTTAGTAGTTGGACGTCAATACAACTGATGACCAAGTGTTTTAACTGAGCTTTATTCTAATGACTGAAATAGCTTAGTGTCTTGGAGTGTTGCAAAGTAATAAGCAGAGAGGCAAGCTGTTAAGCCTTTAAGTCATTAAAATTTATATTTGATGCCATACGCAGTTGCAACTATCTTTGGTGGTTTGCAATAACATACCTACTGTGCACTATCGCATTTATGACAAAAGAAAGCACGGCCCAGTATGCAAATATGATACTGAAGTGTCAAAATCATATTCACAATGCTTCACATCAGCCCTGCTACGCAAGGAGCCCTTTGAATGGTTCGTACTTGAACGCTGTGACCCAAATTAAAAATCATTAGTGAATTCTTTTTTCCAGCATTCACGCAGAGAGAGGACACCCCTCCAGAAGGATCAGCAGCACTTGCAAAAATTTAATTAGGTGGATTTTAAAATAAACAAATTCTGCAGGAAGCCCGGCAAATGACTTCTTGCGATTATGGTTGTATTATGCAAAAAGAGCTTAACCTGGGTGATTAATACTGTGTGCAACTTAAACATGTGCCCTGCAATACTGCAAACACTTTTTGTTAATTAGTTCCGCTAGAATACCAAATTGCTGGGGGAGCATGTTTTAAGCAGCCTTTCTAGCCATTTATAGAATGTTCAACAGAACAAAAGAAACTAAGGACAAAAGACCCTTTGACGTTTGTGGGTGTCTGTTTAATGATTGTTTTCAAAAAAAAAGGGGAAGCCTTTTCATTGTGGAAGCTGAGCAGCAAAGGTCAAGCAGGGAAATGGAATGAAATGGCATGATGGGCTGAATGGTCTTCAGCTGCACTCTCAGTCATTGTGATCTTATGCAGTCTGGTAGCCTCAACAGGTATGGGATTTAACCTGCATTGTTGGCATTGCTCTGTACCTCAAACCAGTTAACTGTGTTAACCATCTTCTCAATCTCGACCCTCACCTGAGGCATGGTGACCCTCAGGTTAAACTTACCAGCTGTCACCTCTACTCTAATGAGAGTACTCCTGTGGCTTCATGCAGTGAATGGCTGCTATATTGTCAGAGGTACTGCTTTTCTGTCGCAATACTGTGCGTAATCTTTGCAGAAGTGGGCTTCCCAGTTTAACTTGAAAAAAACCCGCAAGACCAGTTTGGGCCAAAGAGCCTGTCTCAGTGCTGCAGGACCCTATGACTCTGTGAACTGCAGATGCTGTAAATCAGAAATAAAAACAGAAATTGCTGGAACAGCTCATCAGGTCTGGCAGCACCTGTGGAGAGAAAGCAGAGATAACGTTCTGGGTCAGTTGCTGAGGAAGGGTCACCAGAGTGGAAATGTTAACTCTGATTTCTCTCCACAGGTGCTGCCAGATCTGCAGAGCTTTTCCGGCAATTTCTGTTGTTGTTTCCCAGTTTAATTATTTGACAACAGCAACTGGACTTTACTTTGGAATTTTCTTCACAAGATGTGCCAAAAATTGCAAATCATTTATTTTAAGTTTTCTACTGATATGTTTCCGTACAATTGAATAACAAATATTTTTCTTTTGAAATAATTTTATTCTGGTGTTCGAACTGGAACAATGGAACAATGGACTGCTTTATAATGTGTTGAGAGTGTGTTGCTGGAAAAGCACAGAAGGTCAGGCAGCATCCGAGGAGCAGGAAAATCGATGTTTCGGGCCGTAGCCCTTCATAAGGAATGAGTTTGTGTGTTATTAAAAATTCCCATGGTGTGGATGCAGAAGCAACGGTTAATGAAGAATTAAGAAGGGAAGTCTTTGCTAAAACTATAGTCTGCCTGCTGCTGAAATATTGTGAAGGGTTTTGGGTCCCTTCTCAAAGGGAAGATATGCTGGTATTGCAGGCAGTCCAAAGGACATTCACAAGGTTGCTTCCAGGTATGGAGGCACCATCTTATAATGAGAGGTTGTTGGGCCTGTACTCATTGGAATATAGAATAATGAGAGGTAACCTTATTGAAACATACCAGATTCTTAGAAGATTTGACAGGGTATACACGGAAAGGTTGTTTCCCCTTGTGGTAGAGTAAAGGGCCAGGGCACATAATCATGATGAGGCAGAGATAAGAAGGAATTTTATTTCTGAGGGTCATGAATCTGTGGAATTCTTTACTGCAGAGAGCTGCTGAGGCTGGGCTGTTCAGCATACTTAAGGCTGAGATAGACAGATTTTTGATCCGTAAGGGAATGAAGCGTTTTAAGGAAAAGGCAGGAATGTGGAGTTGAGGATGATCAGATCAGCCATGATCCCATTGAATGGTGCAGCAGACTTGATGGGCTGAATGGCCTACTTCTGCTTCTGTGGGGGTGGGTCCTGCAGCTGCTGGAGATTAGAGTGGTGCTGGAAAAGCACAGCAGGTCAGGCAGCATCTGAGGAGCAGGAAAATTGAAGTTTCAGGCACAAACCCTTCATCAGGAATCCAGATGAAGTGTTTTGCCTGAAACGTCGATTTTTCCAGCTCCTCGGATGCTGCTTGACCTGCTGTGCTTTTCCAGCACCACTCTAATCTTGACTACCTCTGCTTCTGTGTCATATGCTCTTTATAAAGATGGACACCTCACAAAAATTGGCAACAAAAGAATCCCAGAGAACAAGATCAGGATAATAAAAACCGAAAGTACTGTGGATGCTGTAAATCTGAATCGAAGACCAAAGTTGTTTGAAAAGTTCAGCAGGTTTGGCAGCATCTGTGGCGAGAAATCAGAGTTAACGTTTCAGGTCGAGTGACTCTTCCTCAGAAGATCAGGATAATGTTCACTTTTCTCACAAGTAGCTAGCCCGATAGCTTGCTATGTTAAGCCTGCTGGTTACCTAGTAATCCAGAGGGCTGTGCCTAATGTGTCACCATTCACGGAAAAAAAAAATCAGATAATCACTTCATATTCCGGAAGGGCTTGCATTTATCTCACACTTTTAACAAGTGCCAGCCACCTCTGAGCACCTTGTAGCTGATGTTGAATGTAGATAACGTGACAACCAATATGCACACAGCAAGCTCCCCGGAGCAGCACTGTGATAATGACTTGATTATCTGTAATGTCATTGGAGAATAAATATTGGACAGGAGAATTCTGTTTTTCTCAAGTCTGGAAACAAAATGTTGGCATCGGTGCAAAGGTAACCATGAAGCTGTTGAATTTTCATTAAAGATATTTAATTCATTAATCGTCTTTTTAGAAGAAACCCTTCTCTCCTTACCTATTCTGTGTCTAACTGTGGTTACAGTGCCATAGTAATCTGGTTCACTCTTCATTGCTCTCTGGAGTGGCATGGAAAGACAGAAAATAGTGGTCAGCCTGGACAATGAGGGATGGATTGTAGAAGGTTAGTCTGCAGTTACAATCAGTAGTCATGAAAGCTAAAAGTGTGTTACATTTTATTGCGAGGGGAATTCAAATCCTGACTTATGCTTCAGTTGTACAGGGTATTGGTGAGACCGCATCTGGACATGTTATCTACATCCCAACATCAGCTGCAAGGTACTCAGAGGTGACTGGCACTTGTTAACGAAGTCTTTCCAGAATCTGAAGTAATTATCTAAATTTTTTGTGAATGGTGACACACTAGGCACACTTGGACATTGTACTTCGAGAAGGATTTTCATGGAATGCCCACAATGTGGAAGCAGGCCTTTTGACCCATCGAGTTCACACTGCCCCTCCAAACAGCATTCCATCCAGACCCAGCTCGACCTTATCCCTGTAACCCTGCATTCACCATAGCTAACTCACCTAACCTGCATGTCTTTGCACTGTGGGAGGAAACCGGAGCACCCGGAGGAAACCCACGCAGACACAGGGAGAGTGTGCAAAGATGTGCAGATTAGGTGGATTGGCCATGCGAAATTGCCCATAGTGTCCAGGGATGTGTAGTCCAGGTGGATTAACCATGGTAAATGCAGAGTTACAGGGTAAGGGTGGGGAGGGTGGAATAGGGTGGGATGCTCTTCAGAGGGTCACTGTGGACTCAATGTGCTGAATGGCATGTTTCCACACTGTAGGGAGATTCCATGAATGTTGAGTTGAAGTTAAATACTGGTAACTTTATAACTGGAATGCAATCTGTGAAAAGTTTGCACTGTTGACTAATCTTGAACACTTCAACTTCAAATGTCGAGTGCCTCATCACCGTTTTTTTTGCCTGAATCAAGTTTAAAATCTCCCACTAAGGTGTACAGGAGCTTTTCACTGAATGAACAAATTGTTACAGCACAGAAAGAGGCCATTTGGCCCATCGTGCCTGCACAAGCTCTTCATATGAGCATCATTATCTGTTGCCAATCAGCTTTGTCCCAAAATCACTGCACATTATTCCTAATCATCACTCAAAACCCTCTTGAATGTTACGATTGAACCTGTCTCCATCATATTTCCAAGCAGTGCCCTGTAGAACCTAACTACTCGCTGTGCCAATAAGGTTTTTTTCACATTACCCGAGTTTCTTTTGCACATCACTATAAATCTTATGACTTCTCATTCTCACCTTTTGCAAACAGGAACAACTTATCCCTAACTACTATCCGTGAGGTGGAATAGTATTTCCATATTGTAAGATTGAAAGAAATGTGACAGGTCCCATAGAAGAATAAGATAGGCTTGGATTATCAAAGTGATTCCCAGTCACAGACAACTGTAGTAAGGTGGGGGACACTATCACTGGCTTTGTGGTAACAGAATTCGACAACCGTATGAGTGGACAGAAGTAGAGCCCGCACGTACGCAAGCTCTTACGCAAAAAGGAGACTATGAGCGAATAGTCCAGTCTGTATAAATTGCTGTGGTTTCCCAAAGACAAGTGAGATGCTCTCTTCTGTTTATGAGTATGCTGTATGTCTGTATTGACCTCACTGCTGTGGAATGTAATGGGAGTGAGGGCGGCACACCGATAGAAACAGCAAACTGAGCTCACACAGGCAGCCTACTCCACACTGCCCTTTCAAAGCTCAGAAACCCAACAAACCCAGAAGCATCAGTCTCTGCTGTACCCGTTTCTTTCTTATGGGTAAATCTGAAGAGTAGCTGGGGAGAAACCGCATGGCCTTATCGTATGTTTCAGCTACAGCTTCTTTCTTTTCTCTTAATTAAAAATCACACAACACCAGGTTATAGTCCAACAGGTTTATTTGGAAGCACTAGCTTTCGGAGCGCCATTCCCTCATCAGGTGGTTAACCTCCTTTTCTCTTGGTTACAAAAATCCTGATTGAGAAGTGAGATCATGCTTTGTCCCCATCTTCTCCTGAATGTAGGAGATTGAGTGGCGATGAAACTGACTGCTTCCCCTGCTCAGATATTCTGCAGGGTGAATCCTGTGAAACAGTTCAGGTACAATCAGGAGTCAAGATCCTATCAACCTAACGGTGCCCTCAGTACTGAAAGCATCAGCTTAGAGTTTGTACTGAGGTTTGTACAGTGGAATTTAAACCGACAACCTCCTAATGAGGAGATGAGAGAGCTACCCGTTGAGTCACTTGACTCCCTGAGCAGACACAACCCACCCACTGCCAGTCCATATCATGATTGATCACTCTTATGAAAGACTGACTGTGTGACACTCCATCGAGAGTAATCAAGCTCTTTTTGAAGCCCCATATTCATGCAAATAATTTTCCTTTCACTGTCAAAGAATTCAGGTAAATATAAGACCTTCTTTGTGCATGATAAGCACAAAGAGTGCAATCAAATATTACATTTTGGAGCGAAATAGAATTTACAGCCATTCAGTCCATCAGAGCTATACATGTGTCTATGCCCTACATGTGTGTCCTTCTATCCCTCTCTATCCACATAACCTTCTCCTTCTTGTAAATATAAATATATCTATGCTGTTGATCCTAAAATATGGTAGGGGGTTCCACTACTCTCTGGCTGAAGAAGCTTTTCCTGAATTCATTGTCAGATTCATTAATGCCCATCTTGTATCTCGGAATCCTAATTTTGGACTCTCCCACGACCCAAATCAACCCCTCTCATAATCTCAGTGGCCTATATCAGATCAGAGCACACTCCACCACCACCCTTCACCAGCACCACATCCTTGTTCCTCAAACAATTTTATTTTCCAGAGAAAAGAGTTCTACCCAGTTCATTTCCGGATCAATTCAGATTTTTGAACAGAGCCTGGTGTTTTCAGCTGCTTCTGAGTTTACTGCAATGCATATAGGGTCACTGCAGCAATCACATCAACTGGAGGAGCAGGGTCAATGATGCCAGGAACAAATAGCAGAGAATGAGGAGAGTCACTCAGTGAATAAATCCAAGAAGGGAATTGCCGGCAGTCCACCCAAAGAAGGGGACCTGCTGTACTAATAGTTGCTACTGTTTATAGCAATTTGATGTTTGAGAGGGTTGAGGTCAAAGCCCGTGTTCAACAACAGCAACAGCTTGCTTCTATTTATATTTGGAATTAATTAAATAAAAACCTGCCAAGGTACTTCGCAGGAGTGTTGTAAAGCAAACTCTTGACACTGAGATGCTCCGAATGATATTGGCATTGCTGCTCAAAGGCTTGGTTAAAGATGTAGCTTTGCTGAAGAGAGTCCGACAGGGATTTCCACAGCTGAGACCTCAGGCAGCTGAAGCTGTTGAAATGAGGGAACAATTAAAATGGTGAACGCTCAAAAGCCTGGCATTAGATGATCGGAGATTACAGAGAGAAGTGTGGGCACTTGACAGAGGTTTCCAGCGGCTGGGACATGACAGCTTTGAGCCCAATTTCTTTCAAGTGGTTAGAGCATTTGAGAGTGTTCCTTGTCGGATGAATGAGGAGTGACAGCAAGAGAAAAATGCCGAATGTAATCATTGAATTGAATTTTTTGTCATGTCTACTGAGGCCCAGTGAAAAACTTTGTCTTGCGAGCAGATGTTTGTACATAGCGGATTCACCTGACCCACGGGGAGGTGATGACCTAGTGGTATCATTGCCAGATAATTAAGTAGGAGGTAATGTTCTGTGGACCCAGGTTCGAATCCCACTGTAGCTGGTGGTGGAATTTGAATTCAGTAAAAATCTGGAATTAAGGATCTAATGATGACGGTGAAACCATCCCTGATTGTTGGGAAAACCCCATCTGATTCACTGGCATCCTTTCAGGATGCAAACTGCCATCCTTAGCCAGTCTGGTCTACATGTGTCTTCAGACCCACAGCAACATGGTTGACTCTTAAACTGCCCTCTGGGTACTCATTGCTGTGCCAGTAAAAAAAAATTAAAGATTTTATGTAAATCTCTGCAGAATATTTGATGTGTCTTAAGGAAAAAGCATGGTTTCTGCAAGGCATCAACCAGCACTTGAACAGGCAGCTATCCAGTGAAATAACTGAATCACTGATTCTGGTAAGTCACCAAAAGAGGAGTTCTTGGTGTTTTTCAAGTGAATTGAATCGACAAAGGTCCCATTGACAACTGCCTGTGTCAAGTCACAATGGGTGTCACGATGTTGATTGAAAGTCATATTTATGCCTTTGTATTTTTCATTCGAAAACTGACAATTATCAGCCTTTATGTTTCCTTTCTCCAAGTTAATCACTGCAGAAAAACGTTCTTGTAAGTTAGTGACCCTGTGTGTGTTTATTAAGCTTGCACTTTCATATTTCCAAGTGTGTTAATCAGCTTTATATATTGGCCAAATAGGTTCTATTTTCACAATAATCAATAATTATATTGTCTATTAAAGAAACTTAGTAGATGGATCAATCTTAATCTAAACCAAATATCGATATTTGCTTGGCAAAGCATTTAAACATTTTGACAGAAGAGTCATGGGCTTTAATAGAGACAGTGCACTCCTCCAACCTTGGTCATAACAGTACCTCATAGAATAGAATCCCTACAGCGTGGAAACAAGCCCTTCAGTCCAACAACTCCACACCAACCCTCCAAAGAGTAACCCACCCAGACCCATTTCCCAACACTGCTGCTCTACATTTACTCCTGACTAATGAAAAACACCTAGCCTACACATCCTCGAATGCCAGGGCCAATTCACCAAACCTGCACATCTTTGGATTGTGGGAGGAAACCAGAGCACCCAGAGGAAACCCACACGGATACAAGGGGAACATGCAAATTCCACACAGACAGTTGCCCAAGGCTGGAATCAAACCTGGATCCTACATGCTGTGAGGCAGCTGTGCTAACCACTGAGCCACTATGCTGCCCTGAACATTTTGGATATTTAATGCAGTCCCAGTTAACCAAGAGATGACAGTGTCATCTTTCTGCTTCGGATTATTGCTCTCATGTCAGGGGGAGAATCTGACAGTCATGTTGCAGCTTGGCCTCAGAGTGTTAGAGTTTTGGAAATTGTGAGAAAGCCCATGGGTGATTTGCCAACTACTTCCAGATGCTGCAAATCTTTTAGGCAAATACCATGGGAAAAGACAAGGAAAGGGAAAAAAAAACATAATCCTCGAAGAGAAACCTTCCAGCTGAAATATTCTCTCATGCTGAAACACTGTTGGCCAGTTGTGCACTTAAAATGTATTTAGAATTCTCCCCAGGTTCACTGATTTTTCTTTTACCAAAATTAATCAATTAATTCTTGCAAATTATTGCATTGGAGTTATACATATAACTGGCATAGGACTTAGGAGCAAGTGCCAGCCTTTTGGCTTTACTGACTGCTGTATGATTCAATAAGATCGTGGTTGGCTGGTTGTGGTCTTGGATCCAGTTTCCTGCCTGACCCTCAGTCACCCTTGACTCCTTTGTGTGTCAACAATCTTCATAACTTCATAATATCCAGGAACAGACATAGTTTCTCCTCAATTCTGTTTTAAATTTGCTACCCCTTATCCTAAGACTATGACATTTCATCCCAAATTGCCGCACAAGAGGAAGCATCCACTCCACATCTATTTTATTCACATCTTTTATCATCCTGAATGCCTCAATTTAATTTTCCCTCATGCTTCTAAATTCTAGAGAGTATCGGCCTAAACTATTCAATCTCTCTTCATAACGAGTAACCCCTCATCTCTGGGATCAGTCTAGTCAACTTTCTCTGAACTGCCTCCAATGCCACGACATCTTTCCTCAAATAACTCAACCTCCAATCCTCTCTTCTAAGGGAAGAGAGCTCCACACTCTAACCACCCTCTGAGAGAAGAATTCTCCTCATCTTTGTTTTAAGTGGGAGATCTCTTATCATTAAGAGCACCTTATCTAGTTCCCTCTTAGACTTCTTTATTTCACTGAGATCACCTCTCATTCTTCAAAACTTCAATGAATTTAGTGCTAACTGTTTAGCATTTCTTTATAAGACCTTCCTCTTATAAAGTGAGGTAGAGAAAGGGATGAATAGCTTACTGTTCACTTGAGTGATCAATGTCTGACTACATGGTCCCCCATAAATGGATGCATCTGATAATAAAAAATCTCTAACATATATATGTAGATGCGGGTGTTTGGACTGGGGTGTACAAAGTTAAAAATCACACAACACCAGGTTATAGTCCAACAGGTTTAATTGGAAGCACACTAGCTTTCAGAGCGCCACTCCTTCAACAGGTGTGAATCACCTGAAGAAGGGCTCATGCCTGAAACGTCGATTCTCCTGCTCCTTGGATGCTGCCTGACCTGCTGCGCTTTTCCAGCAACACATTTTTCAGTTCCAATTAAACCTGTTGGACTATAAACAGGTGTTGTGTGATTTTTAATTATATACATATGTAAACACACTTAAACATCATGTGTTTGGCCTGTGCTTCTTGTGCATGAACTTTACTTGCTCTAATCACAATAGTTGGCTGTGTTTGTGAAGTCAGTCATTCAATTTTAGTGTAGTTGCAGACCCCACTCGCTAAGTGGTTCTGCCAAAATCCATCACCCAACTCACTTGCCATCCTGTATGGAGTGGGAAAAGAGCCTTTGTTCTCAGTAACAAACAGTAGGGCACGGTAAAGGAATTTCTGAGGGTTTTTGTTAAATTCCACGGTGAAGATAGATTTTTTTTGAGTGATTGCCTCTGCACAATGCTATGAGTGTGACTGGAATTTCTTTGTAGTGGGTTGCCTTTTTCTAATGTGGACTGGTAGTGAATGAGCTAATTGGCTTGTGGTTTGGCCTGGACAGTTTTGTGCACAGAGCCTCTAGCTTCTCACTGTCATCTTTCTTGAAGATTTCTTCACTGTTTTCCCTTTGTTGGACTGCTGGTCCCAGATCCAGTATTCAATGAGTAGGACTTACCTTCAAACCAATCATAACCTTGGCCAGTTCCACCCCGGCTTCAGTTCATCAGCAGCTGAAACCCTCATTCGTGCTGTCCCTGACCTCTCAGCTTCTGCTCTCCCATTGTTTGCCCTCTGCCAACCTGAGATCATCCAAGTGTCTGCTGCCCTTTTCCTACGGAAGGCAAAGCTTCATTCTTCGATCTGCTCTGGGCTCATTCCTTAACTAGGAGTCTGTGTAAGTCAATGTTTAATTTAAAATGTTCACCCTTGCTTTTTTATCTTCTAGTGGTCTCACCCATACCCAGTCCCTTAAGCACCTGCAGCCCTGCAAACTCTTAGACATCCATATTCATCGAATCTGGTCTCTTCCACACCCCAGATTTTAATTGGTCCACCATTGAAGGCTACGGCATCAGCCACCTTGGTCATTAGCTCTCAGACATGCTCCTTACATTTCTCTACTCTCCAACTCATTTTCTTCCTCTAACAGACTTTTTTAAAGGCAACTCCTTTTACTAAGCATTGTCACATTCCAATCATTTATTATCAACTATCAACATCTTTTCTGCACCAGCATCCTACACCCAGCACCCCACATCCCATCCCCAGTCAACAGCAGCATAAATGCTCTCCCTTCCACACTTCTTCAGAGATGAAGTGAAGTCATTTAATCTCGACACGTTAGCTTGCTCTTTCTCCATAGCTGCTGCCGGACCCGCTGTGATCTCCAGCATTTGTTGTTTTCAGTGCAGATTCCAACGTCTACAGTAAGTTGCTCCTACTTCCTTGTGTGGTTTGGTCTTGCATTTTATTTGATAACACTCCTGCAAATTATAATGGGGCATTCCAGTGGGTCACAGGTGCGGAGTAAGTTCACATTTATTGCTACTGTTCTTGATATCTTTCTCGACCAAGCATTCACATTCCTGGTACAGGTTACACTTTATTTTACAAATGATGTTGCTGTTGCTGCATTTCTCTGTGGATTTATGTAAGTAACTCACAATGCTAAATGTATTATTTTTTAAAAAATGATACAGCACTTTAATATCCTATTATCATACTTGTATTTATCAATATAACATATTATGGTAGGCCGTACATGTGAATATGAAGCCATTTTTATTGGCTTTATTTAATGTATTTGTTCAATAAATGTGTCATATAAAGTTTTCTGCGATACATTCTAATTTCATAAGGGAAAGGTCTGGAAGTTTTAGTGTTTGGAACAGCTAGAATGTGTTAGCAGCCTTATGCAAAACAGATGCCTTCTATAAAGATTCTGTTAGTTTTCTCTCGGCCTGACTTTGCAACTACCTAACAAAATGGAAATTGGAAGTGTTTCCGCATTTATTTATAATGGAAAACATTGGCAAAGAAAGCACCACAAATTGCAGCAGGAGGAAGTAATACTTTTGGGCAAAAAGAACGTAAGAATTATATTTTAACTTGTAAATGTATTCTTCAGATTTATTTGGCATTGCTTTGATAATGTGAGGGCATAATATAATGTATGTGTTTACATATGTATGTCTATATATATAATGTCTAGAGTTGGGATTCTAAAATAGTGGCACATGGGCTTCTTAGCTTTTCTGAAGTGATTAAAAAAACTAAGTCAGACATCATTTAGTGATGTTGACCTAACCCAATACATGTGTCAAAGAGAGTGAGCCCTTGGTGTGATAATAGAAGATTTGTTTTTACTGTACTGATTTGGTTTAAGAGAATCAAGGATTGATTTTAGCTTAGAAAACCCAAAGATTGAAAGCTTTCAGGAGAAGTAATGGTCAAGGACATTTTCGCCCCTAGAAAGCTGTTCAGGACAGTTCAGGGCAAGCACCATTACCTCAGGAGAATTGTTAAGTTTTGAAACATCCAAAGGAAGACTGTCTGATGAGAAGTCTGAAGATTATTAGAAGCTGCAAAACTCTAAGCTTGCAACTTTGTGAAACTTCATGCAAGAAAACTTCACAGCCAACAGAAAAGGACTAGGAAAAATTAGTTAAGTTGAACCTAAAGGTTTTGTACAAATGAGTAATTTTTCTAGGTTTGAGTTTTTGTAGCAGAGAGTGTTGACGAGTGAGATGACATGGTTTTGAAATGTGTTCCAAGATCTTTCAACTGTTCCATGTTTAGATTTTTAATATATTTTTTCTTTCATGTTATAAACTTCTGTTGTTGAGAAAAAGTTCTTTAACTTTGTTTGACTACATTTCACTGAATGGTCACCACATTAACAAAGGTTATCAGTTATGTATGATCAATTAAGCCAGATTTACTTCTGGGATTTTGTTTATCCAGTAGTACTATCAGCTGGGATCATAACAGTTGGATCATGGAAGGCCATTCTGCCTTTTGGGCCAGTTACACTGTTCAGTCATGTCTTGGCTGTTCTGCACCTCAACTGCAAGTATACATCTTTGTTCATTTTTTTTTAACCAAGACATATCTGTTGATCTTGGTTTTGTAAGTTCCTCCATTAACCATCTCCTTTTGAGCATCAGAGCTCTGTATTCCTGTTATCCCTTGTGTGAAGTCCTTCTTGATAATATCCCTACTAAATGTCCCAACTAAAATCTTAACATTTTATTTTAAAATTCCCTAAAGTGTGGAAACAGGCCATTTGGCCCAACAAGTCCACACTGACACTCCAAAGAGTAACCAACCCAGACATATTCCCCCACTACTCTACATTTACCCTGTAAAATGCACATGACCTGCATTCCTGACCACAATGGGTAATTTAGCTTGATCAATTCATCTAACCTGCACATCTTTGGAATGTGGGATTAAATCCATGCTGACACGGGGGAACATGAAAACTCTGCACAGTCAGTCACCCGATGCTGGAATCAAACCCAGATCCCTAGCACTGTGAGGTAGCAGTGCTAACCATTGAGCCACTATGCTGCCCCTACCATTAAGATGTAGTTTGCCCTGTATGTGTTCTGTTAATCCTTTGAACATTTCAACATGAATCAAAGTTTATTGGGATCATGTGGCATTCAATCCATAATGAAAACTGTATCTCAGTGCATGTGACAGGAATAAATCAGATCAAATCAAAAACGTCCAATTTGATTGGACAAGGTGCTGAACGGATGGTGCACCAGGAACCTATGCCCCTTCCCTGCACATTTTGTGATTTGCCATTCAGTCTGTTTTCTAACAACTCACCTTTTGTTCTGCTGTCATCATTTTCAGTCTCTTTCAATTTTGTCAACATCATTGTCAGTGTTAACAATGTCAACTTCCTTAATGATGCTTTGTAGGCTGCTTGCATCCATTCTTTGTGAATTGAAAGTTAGTTAGTTTTAAAGTTGCACAAGGACTGTAAAAATATCCTTGATGTAGATGCAGGTATCCAACTTGACCGATGTGCAAAGGCTTATGAAATAAATTTCCCCGCCACAGTATTGTTATAAACGAGGATGTATTTTTGACAGCTTTTTTCATGTGTGATACAGAAATGCGAATAGCATCTTGCTTATGACAGACATCTCTTGATCCCTGCAGTGACAGAACTTCAATGCCATTGCTTCGAGCCAATCTGCTAATGCACTGTTTAATGGCCACTGGTTGTGATGGGCTGCGTGTGATATGCAATAAATGGAATTCTTACAATGCAAGTGATTCCAGGATCTGGCCAAGAGCAATTAGCTTCCAACTGAACTAGGAAGCATGAGAATAAATCTTGTTTGTCTTGTTATATTGCAAATATTTTCACTTGCATGTCGGAATAATGCATCAATAGGGCCAATCTTAAACTTTGGTGCAAAGTGTGAAGGTTTTTTAATTTATTCAGAGGATGAAAAGAAGGATATTAATAATGTGGAGAGTCATGATCTAGAGATGCCAGTGATGGACAGGGGTGTACAAAGTTAAAAATCACACAACACCAGGTTACAGTCCAACAAATTTATTTGGAAGCACGAGCTTTCAAAGTGCTCCGAAAGCTAGTGCTTCCAAATAGACCTGTTGGACTATAACCTGGTGTTGTGTGATTTTTAACTAAGCTGAAGAGGGTTCAGAAGAGATTTACCAGGATGTTGCCAGGTATGGAAGGTTTGAGTTATAAGGAAAGGCTGGACAGACTTAGACTTTTTTCACTGGAACATAGGAGGTTGAGTGGTGACATTATAGATATTTGTAAAATCTTGAGAGTTACAGCTAGTGTTAACCATAGTTGTCTTTTCCCTAGGATGGGGGATTTCAAGACTAGGGGGCACATTTTTAAGATGAGAGGACAGAGATTTGAAAAAGACATAATAGGCAATTTTGTTTACCCAGAGGGTGATTCGCATGTGAAATGAACTTCCTGAGGAAGTGTTGGATGCGGATACAATTACAACGTTTAAAAGACATTTGGATGGATATATGAATAGGAAAGGTTTGGTGGGCTATGGATCAGGAGAGGGAGGTGGGACTAGTTTAGTTTGGGATTATGTTCAGCACGGACTGGTTGGACCGAAGAGTCTGGTTCCTTGCTGTATGACCCTGTGAGTGTTGCTGGTTTGGTCAGCATCTATTGCATACGTTGCTGTGGGTCAGGAGTTATGTTTCAGTCACACCAGGTAAGGAGATTTCCTTACTTGAAGGTCATGAGTCAAACAGATGGGTTTTACAGCAAGCAATTGTGGCCCTTTTTCAGAGGGGTTGGAGTATAAGAGTGGGGAAGTCTTATTGCAATGGAAAAGGTGCTGGTGAGAGCACATCTGCAGTGCTGTGAGAAGTTTTGGTCCCCTTTATTTCAGAGGAGATGACATTTTAATTGAGGCAGTTCAGAGAAGATTCACCAGGATGAACTCTACTATGGGGAGATTGTCTTTTGAGCAAAGGCTGGAACTCAGTGGAGCTTAGTAGAATGAGAGGTGATTTAATTAAAACATGTAGGATTCTTGAGAGGCTTGACGGGGTAAATGCTGACAGGATGTTTCCCCTTGTGGAGGAGTCTAGGACCAGAGGCACAGTCTCAGAATAAAAAGGTGCCAGTTTGAGACTGAGATGATGAGGAATGGCTTCTTGGAGGGTTGTAAGTCTTTGAAACTCTTGGCCACAGTGAGCTGTGGGGGCAGAGCCTTTGTGCACATTTAAGACTGAGATAGATTGATTCTGGATCATTCAGGGAATCAAATGTTAGGGGAAAGATCAGGAAAGTGGACTTGAGGAACGTCAGATCTCCATAATCCTATTGAATGGCAGAGAGGTTGGAAGGGCTGAATGGCCTACTTCTGTTCCTACTTCTTGTGGAATTATATTAAGCCAGCTTCTTATTCCAAGGTTTATTGAATTTAGATTTTACCATCTGACACAAGTAGGATTCAGTCCTTTGTGTCTAGAACATTTAGCCTGGGGTTGCTGGTCCAGTGATAGTACCACTATGTCATCACCTCCCCTTAACTGGGGAAAGTGCAACCTGCCAGTCAATAAAGTGGGTGGGGAAGGGGTTACAGTTGTTAGGGAGGGTGGGATCTTAGCATTTCTGTGGTGAAAAGTTGAAAGAAAATCGATGATGAGAACTTTTATGCAGTTACTGCTGGTTACTTTAAGGACCACAGATCAGTTTGATAAACTCCCAAATCAGTGAGTGGCACATCAGTGTTACTCGGTCTATTCACTTGGACTGCAAAATCTGGCAACAGGTTGAGTATTAAATGTGGCTGTACTGATATGAACAGCCGAGCTGGTGGAAACAACATATAATTTCCAAAGGCAGAGGAAGTGGAGTTTCAGAAATGGCTGAAAATTTAAGCTGTAAGGATTGGGATCCTGTTGTGCTATTCCGGTTCTGAAGCTGCTTTCCCTAGGCCCAGGGATAAGCTCTATCAGTGGGTTGGTCCAGCGTGTTAACAGTGACTTAATGCAGTGACTGGTAAAATGATATAACCCAGAAAGTGACACACACATGAATTTTGTTTTTTCAGAAGGAGTGTTTATGTGATGTCAAGCTGTTTTACCCAAGTTATTGATAATATTTTGAAAATTCCAGACCGCTGTGCTCACGGTCTGTATGTCCTGAAGTCTGGAGGAGGAACATGCCTTTGCAAATCCCCAGTATTGTCAGGAAAGCATGGAGGGTGCTGAGGTCACATGGTTCACCCAAGGGAGATCTTGATATAATATTGTAACAGAGTGGAGCAGGATTCTTCTGGAGCAGTGGTAGTATCCCTACCTTTGCCAAGGTTCAAGTCCAACTGCTCCAGAGTTGTGAGTGTGTTGCTGGAAAAGCACATCAGGCTAGGCAGCATCCGAGGAGCAGGAGAATCGATGTTTATGCTCCTTTAATGCTGCCTGACCTGCTGTGCTTTCCCAGCAACACACTCTCAGCATCTGCAGTCCTCGCTTTCTCCTGCTCCAGAGATGTGTAATAACAATTCTGAGCAGGTTAATTAGAGTTATCTAGAAGAGTAGAGCGCTGAAAGAAGCAGTGTTTTCAGCCCATACTGGCTGTTGCACAGAGGAATCCAATTGCTCCCACTCGGTCACGCTTTCCCATTTCCATGCAGTTTCCTTCTGCTTCAAACATTTTTCCGATTCCCTTTTCGAGGGAATCTATTCAATTTGTACCCCTCATCCTATCTGACTGTACATTCCAAGTAATACAAGGAACTGTGGATGCTGGAAATCCAAAACAAAACCAAAAATTGCTGGAGAAGCTCAGAAGGTCTGACATCATTTATGGAGAGAAATCAGAGATAACGTTTCGAATCTGGTGATGACTCCTACATTCAAGATACTGACCATTTGTTGGGTAGTACGTCCTCCCTTTTGTTTTGTAAATAGCTTTATATTGGTAACCTCTGTTCCTGACACGTCAGCCTTCAGTTTCTGTTTATTCTCTTCTTCCTAATTTTGAACACATCTGTTAAATCGCCTCTGAGCCCTTTCTGCTTTTCGGTGAAGAACTCCAGCTTTTCCAAATAACTATTATTTCTCATCTCCAGAGCCAGTCCAGCAAACCCCTCAAGCCTTCACATCCTTCTTAAAGTCTAGCATCCAGAGCATGTTATAATATGACTCAACTTTTGCTCCGATGGAACAGGAGGAGGCCATTCAGCCCATTGAATCTACTCTACCATTCGGGTAGATTATGCTAAAACATCTACCTCCATCTTACTTTCCCACATCATCTCCATTTCCCTTGATGCCATTAGTCTCGAGAAATCTATCAATTTCTGTCTTGAATCTGCTGAATGACTGAGTCCTCTGAGGTAGAGAATTCCGAAGATTAACCATGCTCTGAGTGGAAAGGTTCCTCCTTCTCTCGATCTAATCCTGTGATTTTGTCCCCTGGTTTCAGACTGTTGGCTGAGGTAACACTCTTATTTACATCCTGCCCTGACACACTCTTGCCTCCAATGTTGTCCACAGCTACTTCTAGATGGCAAGATTCCAATAATTGGAGGTGTACTGTGTAATTTACTGGCTGCTCAATTTCCATTGTGTTCCCTCACATCTATCGAGGTGCCAGGTGTCTTTCTCAGAAGGTTTGGAGGTTGTTAGCATAATTACTCTTCAGGGATGCCTTACCTACAACAGCAGTGAGGCCACACAAACAGTAATTCCTTACAGCGTCAGCAGCTGATGCCCTACATGTTGAGGCGAACAAGGCGAGGTATAAATTTAACTTGCTGGGAGTATTAAACTTCTAAAGCGGAAGCAAGATGCGAACTGTAGCAGGGCTTAGCTAGGCCAGCTGTGTTTCATTTACACATGTTTAGTTCCTGCCAGTTCCTAATATTGGATCAACATTTTAATGTGCATTTATATTTAATTTTACATGCTTCACTTTCCGAAGTTATAGGCTGACCGCATTTTAATGTGGATTCATATTCTGTCAATTCAGACAGTACAAGCGTTGTTAGGAAGACTAGCATTTAATGTCCACCTCTAATTGTCTTTGAAATTGTGAGTGTTGAGTGGCATTCTTGAACTGCCGCAGTCTGAGTGGTCTTGAATTCCATGCACAAACTTCTCCCAATCTCTAAGTTGCTTTCTTCCTTAAAGCCTGCCTCTTGCGCCAGCCTTTTGTCACCAGTCTCAACGTCCCTTGTGTCCTGGTGGCAATATCTGCTGCACAAGAATCTGAAGCACCTTGTTTGAGAGTGTGGTGCTGGAAAAGCACAGCCGGTCCGGCAGCATCCGAGGAGCAGGAGAATTGACGTTTCGAGCATCATGGTCATTCCTGATGAAGAGCTCATACTCGAAATGTCGATTCTCCTGCTCCTCGGATGCTGCCTGACCAGCTGTGTTTTTTCAGGACCACATTCTTCGACTCTGATCTCCTCCATCTGCAGTTCGCACTTTCTCCCCTCTGAAGCACCTTGGGTTGTTAAAGGTGCTGTATGATTGCAAGTTGTTGATGTTCTTCTATATCTGTACATCATTCATCCACTTCATGAGCTGAAAAGTTATCACATTGAAGTGTAAAACAAAGACAGTTGTCAGGTCTTTGCAACTTGTTATTGTTTATATTTGTATCAAATTATTAACCAGTTGGAATTGCTCTGAAAGCCCTTCCAGAGTCTGATCCCACTCACATTCCTGAACTCAACTTGAATGCTGTGTTGGGGGGTGCGGAAGAAGAACCGAAAGATGTGCGGATGCTGTAAATGAGAAACAAAATCAGAAATTGCTGGAAAAACTCATCAGATCTAGCAGCATCTGTGGAGAAGAATCCAAGTAACATTTCAGGCCCAGTTACCCTTCCACAGAATGCTGTGATGTGGTCTTCCAGTGGAAGTTGAACACCTGATGAATTGTATCTCCTTGTCTGAATTTTATTTTTAACCTCTTTGCTTTTGAGGTTAGTTCTGTGCTTCTGAGATGGAGCGGTCTTGATTAGAGCTAACCTGATGAAGGGTTTATGCCTGAAATGTCGATGCTCCTGCTCTTCGGATGCTGTCTGACCTTGCTGTGCTTTTCCGGTTCCACATCTATTGAGTCTGGCTTCCAGCATCTGCAGTCCTTCCTGTCTGCAGGTCTTGATTTTAAATTTGCCTCTTCCACCTCCCCCTGACTCTACCCAACCCGAAATAGGCAGGAGAGTGGTGGCTGAAGGGCTAACCTATAAACCAGCCACATCTCTGCTCAAGGCTTCTACTGGGAAAGTGTTGATTTGGAGATGCTGGTGTTGGACTGGGGTGTACAAAGTTAAAAATCACACAACACCAGGTTATAGTCCAACAGATTTACTTGGAAGCACCGAACGCTAGTGCATCCAAATAAACCTGTTGGACTATAACCTGATGTTGTGTGATTTTTAACTGGGAAAGTGAGTCTGTTGAACCATAGATTAAGAAAACTTGTAGTTCAACTCTCCTCTTGAGGTATTTAGATTTTGGTCCTCTACACTGGAATATCTGCCAGCATTTGTGTGCTGTTAATGGTATCTCTTAAATGGCTTACTGAAGGATGACAGTATACTTGCAGGCATTTGATTTTCTGGCTGTGCAGGACGACTTTACAATTGTTAAAAAGTGAATTCCAAACATGCAGATTAACCACTGAGTGCGATCTGGCATGAGCCAAGATTACAGCGAGCTAAACCAGCACAGCATGTTTCTTCAGCTGTGTTTTGGAGTATCGGGCAGGGTTGCCAATCCCTCCGGCACTGGCCTGGAGATTCCAGAGATTAAAGATCTGCCTCTCGCTGCAGACAAACCCAGGGGAATCAAATCAGAGGAGCCTTCAGAAAGTGGCGTGTCTTTTTTCACTTCCTTTGCAAACTTTGTTTTAAATCTCGAAGACGGTGCAAAAAATTAACAATTCGACGAACGGTGAAGAATGGCCTGATGGAGATAACGAGGAGTCCGTTGGCTTTCTGATTGGCTGTCAGTAAGGCGAGGCAGAAAGATAGATACAGAAACAAATTGTGAGAAGAACTCGACAAATGTAGCAACCTTTGTGGAGAGAAAACAGAGTGAAAGTTTAGGGCAACAATTTCTGTTTTTGTTCCTTATTTCCAGCATCCGCAGTATTTTTGTTTTGTGGACGAACATGTTGGCTGACCAATACTATTTCTGATGAAGGGCTTTTGCCCAAAACGTTGATTTTCCTTCTCCTCGGATGCTGCCTGACCTGCTGTGCTTTTCTGGCGCCACTCTAATCTTAACTCTAATCTCCAGCATCTGCAGTACCCACCTCCGCCTGACTAATACCAGGTGCCTAAAGGCAGGGTTGGCATGGAAGATGTGCAATCAGAGTTCCCATGTTCACCATTGAATGGCTGTCTCATGGTACCCTTGGATTAATCCGATTTTGAACCATTTTGTTTGGTCAGGGAACTGGCCAGTTCACGATTTGCTGGGGTGATTCAGTCACCATCCTGGGCAAAGCAGTCTGTTTGATTGGTACACATCCACAAACATCCACTCCCTCCACCAGTGATGCTAAGTAGCAGCAATGTGTATCATCTACAAGGTGCACTGCAGAAATCCACCAAAGATCCTCAGACAGCACCTTCCAAACCCACAACGACTTCCATCTAGAAAGATAAGGAAAGCAGATACATGGGAATATCCCCAAGTTTGCCTCCAAGACTTTAACTATCTTGACTTGGAAATATATTACCGTTCCTTCAATATCACAGGGTCACAGTCCTGAAATTCCCTCTCTGATAGTATTGTAGGTCAACCCACCCAGCCTGTACGTCATGGGCACCACAGCTTGTTGATACCTGCTGAAGTTTATAGATATTTTCTAATCAACTCTATTCAGAGATGCTTTTACACATCCCTGGATCAAATGGGACTTGAACCTGTGTTTCCTGGTCGATAGGTAGAAACATTTGCACTGCACCACACAGGTCCCTTTATTAGAGTTGATAACATTATACATCATTGTGAATTTTATTTTAGCAAAGACATGTCCTCTATGTGAGCTAGGTTATCTCAATGTGGGAGGAGCTGGGTTATAGCTGAACAAATGAAAGTATCCATCTCATTTAAGAAGAAAACACTTGTATTTATGCCAATGCCTTTCATGTCCTTAGGTTGGCCTCAAATGGTTTATGATCAAGAAAGTACTGAAGCAGTCAGTGTTATAATGTAAAGATGTAAGGCAACAATGTTCACATAACAAGCCCTCTCACAGAACACTACTATAATGGAGAGTTAATTTATTTTCCTGGTGCTAAATAAATATTAGCTAGCACACCAGAGAGAGTTTAATGGTGCTGTAGGATTGTTTATATCTGAGAAGGAAGGCAGAGCCTTGTTTTAACCTCTTATTCTTAAGGCAGTACCTCAGACAGCGAAGGACTTCCACAGCATAGCGCTGGGGTCATTCTTGTGCATTTCTGTTTTAGGTCATTGCGTATACAGTATTCAAGGCTGAGACAGATAGCTTTTTAATCAATAAGGGAATCAAGAGTAAGGCAGAAAAGTGGAGGATGATCAGATTAGGCATGATCTCATTGAATGGCAGAGCGGACTTGATGGACTGACCGGCCTACTTCACCTTTATGCTCGTAAGCCTCATGCAGTGGGGTTTAGAGTCAGAGAGATGTACAGCATGGAAACAGACCCTTCAGTCCAACGCATCCGTGCCAACCAGATATCCTAAATTATATCTTGCCCATTTGCCAGCATTTGTCCCATATCCCTCTGAGCCTTTCCTATTCATGTACCATTCCAGATGCCTTTTGAATGTTTGAACTCACAACCTGCAGAGACTTGAACCCCTAACCCTTAGATAACAGAGCTACCCACTGAGCCATCACTGACACCAATAGTTTGGGAAGAAAATGTTAAGGAGGTAGTGTTTGACTTTGAGCTCCCAGTGGAGAACCCCTGCTGCTGGGAGCACATAATGGAAATCCAAAATCTGGGCATGATTTTCTTTTCACGGTGGGATAATAGTGTTTTGCTGAGCCCGAATTCCAACAACATGCTCCCAGACATCTCCCTGCCATGGGCACTCTGTCAGAAAATGAGTAAAGGAGAAAATAGACAGCCGACTGGCGGATATCTAATGGCCACCATTAAAACAGGAACACTTTGTTCTGGACTGAAGCTCAAGTAAGTTTTCTCAAAGCAAATCAATGCCAGTTAATCTTCCAGTGTCAGACGGGTGAGTTTTGTAGTCGTGATAAATGCCTTTGCAGGAAAGTTGTAATTCTGGAATGTGAGTCTGTGCTCTGACAGCTACAGATGGGACCAATTACTGACAGGGAACCTATCCTTCTGTGAGTCTATGGAGAATCTAAGATCACAGCATGTCAACAAAACAAAAAAAAAGAAGAGAAAGTTTGGCGAGGTTCACACCGAGACTAACACCTGCTCTGTGAAAGCTCTTGTTTGATGTAAAGCACAGTAAGATCCAGGCAGACTCTGCTTAGAATAACTCCAAATGAAGACATTCTTTCCACATTTGACTTGGCAGGATTTTGAAAGCTGACAAGAGAAATTTTATGTGGTGTGTGTTTGATGCAGGGGCCCACGTTTAATGGAATGTAAATGATATTGCAATTATGAGCATAAAACGTTAAAATATTTCTACCTTGTGAAGGTGCCTTCTGCCAAGAATAAAGTTTCACGGCCACCAGAGTGCCATATGGTTATTGTTTAGAAAGCAGTCCAGAATCAAACATCATAGAAGTTTTCAATTATGTTAATTCAACAATAGCTACATGAACTGCCAACAGCTTTCACCACTGGCGTCCCCAGGTCAACTTTGAAAATGGTGAATTGTGAGGATCAGTTATAATTTTGTTTCACATGTTGAATGCGTAACTATAATGACTTTCCATGAAGGTCAAAACAAAAACCCTGCTTAATGTTGAGAAATATTCATTCCCAAATCCTGCTCAAGTGAGTTACAGACTCGAAAAGGGGTTGTAAAATGTCAGGGTAAAGTCTGAGCAGTTATCACCTGAAGCCTTCGATTACAGTAGGTCTACATGGCTGAACTGTCATGATGCAGTCCTTAGGCTAATAGTCTTGTAGCTGAACAGTTTATCGCAATTATCATTCAGTAATGTCCATTATTGGAATGGATCAGAAAATAACTTGGGTTGAAATGACACTTTTCACACACCTCAGGATTATCCACAAACCAGCAAAGTACTTTCAAAGTACCGTCAGGGTCACGTTTAGCTCAGTTGGCTGGTCTACCATGTGGAGTGAAGCCAACGGTGAGGGTTCAATCCCTGCACTGGCTGAGATCACCGTGAAGGGCTCCCCTTCTCAGCCTGTTCCCTCTCCTGAGGCCTAGTGACTCTCAGGTTAAACTGCCCCACCACAAGTCATCTCTTACTCTCTCTGATAGAGCAGCCCTAATGGTGGCTTTACTTTTTTTGTGTTTTAGTCCATGCTGTGAGACACCTTATTTATGCACAGCAAGATCCCACAGGCAACAACATGGGAAATGACTTCACTTCTGTGTCTCCTGTGCAAAGCAGCATTTTATGCTTCCTGCATTATTTGGAGTGCATCACAGTCTTTTATTCTCTCTTGCCATGCTGAGGTGGGTGGCATATGGGCTTAAGCTTGTTCCTGCAGTGAGACATTCCTGGAACAGCTCGCTAGTTGGGGCACCACTCCATGTTATCTTCAGCCGGACCAGGAGGTGTTCCCACTGTTACCACCGTTGGTGCATTAGAAGAATTGCAGGCTTGTAACAAACCTATTTGGCTCCGTCAAGTCCTGGAATGGAAACAACAACAGAAATGGCTGGAAAATCTCAGCAGGTCTGGCAGCATCTGCACAGAGATAGCAGAGTTAACCTTTGGGGTCCAGTGACCCTTCTTCAGAGCCCTGCAGTGGTACTTGAAACTTGAACTTCATTCGCAATCAGGGATGCTCTCAATTATAAAAACCAAAAGGAGTGCAAATGCTGTAAATCAGAAACAAAAGCAGAAGTTGCTGGAAAAGCTCAGCAGGTCTGGCAGCATCTGCGATGAGTAATCTGAGTTAATGTTTCGGGTCTTGTGATCCTTCCTCATGCTCCCAATTATCTTGTCTCGTCATGCTTTGTCCAGGTTATACACAGACTTTAAACACCAGCGTGCTTCACTCAAGGGAACACGATCTGGTTTTGTACTTGTAATGTCCTCATAAAGCATTGCACCAGGTCGATCTTCTCCAGGCTCATAAGGTGATCAGAGTCTTTTGATTGTTGCTAATTGAAGATTAAATTGTTACAAGGCTTCTCATATCTTATCCTCCTGCATTAAGTACAGCTTTCCAACCTTTCAAAGTTACACAGACAAATCTGATCTATCAAATAATTATAGGATTCTTTTTTCTCTTTACCAGTGGTATGCTGGACAGTTGCCATGGTGTCTCATATTTAAGGTTGTATATATACCTGAGCAGTCACTGGAAATAAACCTGAAATAACAAGGCATTTCTTTTGGTGTGATGTAGCCATCTGTTTTGGCTACACCACAGTAGTTATATCAATGTAGAATCACAGGACTGTTACAGGACAGCAGGGGGCCTTCTCAAGAGGGAGGCTGAACAGGCTGGGGCTGTTTTCTCTGGAGCGTCGGAGGCTGAGGGGTGACCTTATAGAGGTTTACAAAATCATGAGGTACACAGATAGGATAAATAGACAAAGTATTTTCCCGAGGGTTAGGGAGTCCAGAACTAGAGGGCAAAGGCTTAGGGTGAGAGGGGAAAGATTTAAAAGAGACCTAAGGGGCAACGTTTTCACGCAGAGGGTGGTACGTGTATGGAATGAGCTGCCAGAGGATGTGGTGGAGGCTGGTACAATTGCAACATTTAAGAGGCATTTGGATGGGTATATGAATAGGAAGGGTTTGGAGGGATATGGGCCAGGTGCTGGCAGGTGGGACTAGATTGGGTTGGGATGTCTGGCCGGCATGGATGGGTTGGACCCAAGGGTCTGTTTCCATGCTGTACATCTCTATGACTCTATGTCAGTCCTGACTCTCTAAAGCAGTAATTCTGAATGAAATTCACCATTTTGAAAAAAAAACTACATTACATTCAACCTACACTCTAGATCCTAACCACTTCATAGAATCCCTACAGTGTGGAAGTAGGCCATTCAGCCCATGCCGACACACTGAAGAGCATCCCACCCCCTACCCTATCCTTTCATTGCCCATGACTAATCCACCCAACCAATGCATCCTTGGAAACTCTGGGAAATTTAGCATGGCCAATCCACCTAATACACACACCTTTGGATTGTGGGAGGAAACCGGAGCTCACACACAGGCACAAGGAGAACATGCAAACTCTGCACAGATAATCACCAAGGCTGGAATTGAACTGGGTCCACTGTGAGGAAGCAGTGTTAACCACTGAGCCACCGTGCTATCCTCGCTGTGTAACGTAATTTCATCTCGTGTCAACTTTGCTTCTTTTGACAACCACCATGAGTCTACACACTCTACTGCTTTACCTTTCTCCCTATGGGAACTGTTTCTCGCCATTTAGAACTTTGAACATTTTGACTGAATCTTCTCTCAACCTTCTCTTCTCCAAGAAGACTGTCCCAGATTGTTTAGAGTGAGAGAATCATAGAGACTAACAGCACAGCAAAAAGCCCTTCATATCCACACTGGTCAAAAACAGCCACCAAACTATCCAAATCCTATTTTCCAGCACTTTAGCTCATAACCTCTTCTGGCTTGGTGTACATTGAAATACTACTTCACTGTGATGAGGGTTTCTGCTTCTCCCACTCTTACCGGCAGGGAGTTCCAGATTCCTCCCAGCCTCTGGATGAAAAAAAGATTTTCCTCACATCTCCTCTCAACCTCTTGCCCCTTATCATTTTCTAATCCATTCATATACAATAAATCTGACCATAAATTGTCTGAGCATTTGCCTGATACTCCTCTGGCATTACTTCAGTGGAGAAGGTATACAGGTAATGTTGCAGACTAAAATAGCGGAGAGAGACATTTCGAGCGAAAGGGTTAAAGATCCTTTGCTAGGGTCATGTGGTTCTCAGTTAAAGTTCCTCTCGAAGAGCATTAACATGTGTATGATGCTTCAGTGCAGTATTGAGCGAGTGCAGTACTGTTGGATGAGTTGTCAAGCAAGTTTGTAAAATAAACATTATCCTATTTCAAGAAAGAATCAAGGAAGTTTTTCCTGAGGTCCTGGCATTATTTATCGCCAGGAAATCCTGATGAAGGTTTTTGCCCAAAACGTCGATTTTCCTGCCCCTCGGATACTGCTTGACATACTGTACTTTTCCAGCACCACGCTCTTGACTCGGCAGTCAGTTTAGGAATGTGCAGAACAGACTCTGGATGAACTCAGGGCCTGTGTGAGAGAGGTGAAAATGCTCTTATCATTATGTTTGCATCTTCTCTACTTTGGGCAGTCTTGGGCTCATGACTGCCAAGAATCACTGGAATTGAACCCAAGTTTCTGGCTCAGTGGTTAGCACTGCTGCCTCCCAGTGCCACAGAGCTGGGTTTGATTCCAGCCTCATGTGACTGTCTGTGTAGAGTCTGCAAATTCTCCCCATGGGTTTCCTCCAGGTGCTCTGGTTTCCTCCCACAGTCCAAAGATTTGCTGGTTAGGTGAATTGGCCATGCTTAAACATTTTCTGTAGTATCCATAGATGTGTAGGTTAGGGGAGCTAGCCATGCGAAATGCAGAGTGATGGGGTGAGTCTGGGAGTAATGATGTTTGGAGGGATGGTGCAGGCTTTAGATTTAGATTTAGATTTAGATTAGATTACAGTGTGGAAACAGGCCCTTCGGCCCAACAAGTCCACACCGACCCGCCGAAGCGAAACCCACCCATACCCTTACATTGACCCCTTACCTAACGCGACAGGCAATTTAGTATGGCCAATTCACCTGACCCTGCACATCTTTGGATGGTGGGAGGAAACCCACGCAGACACGGGGAGAACGTGCAAACTCCACACAGTCAGTCGCCTGAGGCGGGAATTGAACCCGGGTCTCTGGCGCTCTGAGGCAGCAGTGCTAACCACTGTGCCACCGTGCCGCCCACTTGATGGGCTGAATGGCCTATATTGGCATTGCTGGTGGTATGTTCCTCAAGATTTAAAGTATCCTTTGTAGATTATCCATGTCTCTGGTTCACGCAGAAAGGCGGGTAACAAAGCTGCCTTGTAGACCATGAGCTTTGTGTCACTATGCCATCATTTCCTCCCCAAACTAAAGGCTGTACCTTGGCTCTGTTTCTCCCTTTAATCCATCTCCTTCCTAAAATAGAACAAGAGTTAGTTTGGTTGATAGGTAGGTTGGGTGGGGAGTGTGGGACATAGGTCAGCAGTGAGAGGCATTTAGTTTTCCAACCCTTCCCAATGAATTCCTACAGACTTCAATGGGGAAGAATGCAAAAGATAGTGTTGCCATTTTTTTATTGCACAGAGTCCAGGTCTGCGCTCCCATTCGTTCTGCTGAATACAGCCATTAGGTCTGGACTTAAAATGGGCCCAGTGAGTTTCCCATGTGCACACTATTGGAGGACAGAGAACTGCTCACAGATAATAAAGCAGAAAATGCATACATCAAAGCGTGATTTCCACAGCCTCTCCAAAGTGTGGACGTCACAGATTAGCAATGGGGCTAATGTTTCAGTGATTCATATTCCAGTGTAATTATATGGTCCACTGAAAGTGATTACATCTCTGCCTCCATCTCCAATTGAAAAGTTTTGCCTTGATGGTGGCTTCATAATTTACAGCCTCGGCATAATAGGCCGATCCCATGGAAAGAAAGAAAAAGATAGATGATGCTGGCAAGGTTTCATAGATTTATTAAATTTCTATCAAATAAAGAAAAAAAAAGTCTGCCGCACTTGGAAATGGTCTGAATTTTTTTTAATCAAAATTCATGAGCCTCAGAGTTTGGTTCAGTAGGTGAGAGAGGGGTTTGAATCAAAAAATGATGAAAAAAAAAATAAAGAGCCTGTTTCAGGTAATTTTTCAACGCCAGCTTTTAATTGGCTGTTAAATCAAATGCTTATCTGCCTTCCTGCAGATATCACATTATATAAAATACAATTAGTGTTACTTGCAATGTAACTGATACACTGAATAATAAGTTACAGGGATGACAGACCTATTGCATTGGTCACTTGCAGAAATATTGAGTGCACTCTTGTCAGCAGAATTAGAATGGACTCTGCAACAGTAACGCTTAAATAACACACCCAACTGAAAGGGTTTTGATGGCAATGACCAATCGGTCTGCTTACACTCTGAGATGAGAGGGCTTTGGAGAAAGAGTAGGGCCAGGGGAGTCATTGGAATCATTAGATGGTTACAGCACAGAAGGAGGCTATTCAGCCCATCATGTTTGCATCGGCTCCCAAAAGTGCAATTCATAGAGTGCCCCTTCACCCCCCTCCCCCGCCCCCACTTCTCCCCAAATCCCGCATATTCTTCCTTTTCAGATAACAATCCAATAGCCTTTTTGAAAAGGCTCCCTCCACAACGATCCCAGGAGTTGCACTCCAGATAGTAACTTCTGGCTGAGTGAAAATGTTTTTGCCATGAATCTGCGCTGTCTTTCTCTCAACAGGAAGAGCTTCTCCATATCTTCTCTGTCCAGATGCCTCATGACTTTGAAAACTTGAATCAAGTCTCCTCTCAATCTTCTCCTCTCCAAGAAACAGTTCCAACTTTTCCAATCAATCTATGTGACTGAAGTAACTCTTTCATAGACTGCACAGTTGATGGAGTTGAATGGGATGATGTTCTGCAATAGTCTAGATTAGAGTGGTGCTGGAAAAGCACAGCAGGTCAGGCAGCATTGGAGGAGCAGGAAAATCGATGTTTTGGGCAAAAGCCCTTCAGCAGGAATAGAGGCAGGGTGCCTGCAGAGTGGAGAGATAAAGGAGAGGGGGGTGGAGTTGGAGACAAAGTAGAATAGAGTAAAATGGGTGGTGGGGATGAAGGTGATAGGTCAGAGAGGAGGGTGGAGTTTTTGCCTTATGTTCTGCAAAATAATTCTATGTTTAATTCTCAGTATGTTGATATTTCCTTATTGCCCAATAACAATATGAAAATATTTTCAGTGGAAATATTTAATATAAGTGTAAGACCAATGATTACAGTGAAATTTATGACAACTGAAAAGATGGGCAACTCCTTTTGAATGTCAATTTTAATTTTGTTCAAGTACAGATTTTTGCTTAATTTTCCTGCTTGTGTTATGTTTTTGCCCCTGACCTTTTATTTATAACAAAACAGAACAAAAATTGAGTGTAATTTGCAAAACTGTCTCATATGATTCATATTTACACTGTTCAAAAACGATTTGGAGTGGGTTGGTGAATTTTAGAATGGCTTTTTTTCGTTGGGTATTTTTTTCAGGAGCTATGAAGCAAAGGCAAATTGAAGTGCATCTCAGCTGTGATCTAATTGAGTTGTGGAACAGGCTTGAATAACCTCATCGATGCATTTGAAGAGAAGTCAGATACATTGATTAAGTTGCATTGAAATTCCAACAGGACTGGACATGTTTGATGCAGTAGGGAAGTTCCTGATGGCGGGGGAGTCCAGAACCAGGGGTCACAGTTTAAGGCTAAGGGGTAAATCTTTTAGGACTGAGATGAGGAGAAATTTCATCACCCAAAGAGTGATGGAATTCACTACCATAGAAAGTGCTGGAGGCCAAAACATTGTACCTTTTCAGAAGGAGGTAGATCTCGCTCTGGTGGATAAAGAGATCCAGGGATTTTTATGGGGGGTGGGTATTGAGCTTGATGATTGGCATTTATTGAATGGTGGAACAGGTTCAAGGGGCTGAGTGGCCTCATCCTGTTCTTGTCTTCTATGTTTTTATGTGGTGGAATGAAGTAGGACAGAGGAGATGTGTTTTGTGCTCAAACACTTGCCTGGCCTTTTTGGGCCAAATAGGCAAAAGTGAGGACTGCAGATACTGGAAACCAGAGTTTAGATCAGAGTGGTGCTGGAAAAGCACAGCAGGTCAGGCAGCATCCGAGGAGCAGGAAAATCGACATTTCGGGCAAAAGCCCTTCATCAGGAATGGGGCCAAATGGCTAGTTTTGCTGCTGTTCATTCAAGTTAACATTTTCCAACCATGTTCATGAATTTTGAGTGTATACTGGGTCATTTTGAGATTTCCTATTCTTTCATGGCATATGGATTTTGCTGGCTGGGCCAGCTTCTGTTGTCCATTCCTTATCCCTCTTATGAAGGTGGTGGTGAGCTGCTTTCTTGAACCACTTCAGTCCATCAACTACAGGTAGACCCACCGTGCTGTTAGGGAGGGAATTCCAGGATTTTAACCCAGTGACAGTGAAGGAACAGCAATATATTTCCAAGTCAAGATGTTGAGTGGCTTGGAGGGGATTGTGCAGGTAGTGACCCTTAGGTTAAGCCCACAATGCATCATCTCTCTCTCTCTATCTCTCTCTCTCTCTAATGAGAGGTCAACCCTATGGTCCTCTGGGACTATGACAACTTTGCCTTTTTGCTGTCTTTGTGGGATCTTTCTTTGTTCAAATTGTCTGCTGCATTTCTCACTTCAAAAAAAGTTAGCCCTTTATTGACTGTAAAGTGAAATGGGACATCCTTGGGGTGGGAAAGGTACTGGATATATGCAAGTCTTTTATTTTTCATTGCTGAGACCATCAACCATCGTAGCCAGGCCATGTTCAGTGTTCAGTAAAGCTTTGAGACAATAGATTTGGAATAAAATCAGTGCATGCCATGATATGTGAAGCAGGGACTGATACCCATTGTAGGATCCGATCGAAATGCCTAACACTGTAATGTCTGCTTTGGGTTAATGAGCACAGAGCAGTGCTGGGGCTAGCACTCAGTGATGGCGTCAAATAGATTAATAAGGCACTTGAGGAAATTCTACTGATCAGTGATTTATTGCAGAATTGTGACTGACTCATGATAGAGTGAAATATTAAGATTTTCAGCGAAACTCTGTTGCAACTGCATTTTGATTTCCAGTTGTTTTCTCAATCAAAAGTCCTTGCAGCTAATATCCAAGGCAGAATATTGATCTGATCAACATTTCCTTTCCATCATTCTGTCCAATTACTATGAGGCCTAACTGCACACACTGTTTGTAATGTTAATATGTCCATTTGGCTCGATTATGGGGAGTGCCTGACTGATCTGAAGAGGAGGAAACATTTGCATTTAAATAGTGCCTTTCAGAAAATCAGAATGAGCCAGGGCCCTTTTCAGTCAATGATGCATTCATTGTGCTGTTGTAGACAACAAGATAGCCTGTTTAAACACATCAGCATCCCACAAAAGGCAATTAATTAAGTGACCAGGTAATTCGCTGATCTTAATGAAATTGATGGCTGTGCAATTGAACGCTTCTACTTGGGCAAGTAGAAAGGGGCCTCAGTGAACATTTCATCCCAAAGATGACACCTCCTGTAGCAAAGCCCTTCCTTGGTGTTACAGTGGGAGTGCCAGCCTGGATTGCGTGACTCCAGAGATCCTCTTACTCTTCACAGACAATCTAACAAAGCCCCACCGCTGCACAGCAGGAAACATTGAGATTCTAACCTCATTAGCAATTCTAATACTTTTACTGTTCTGATATTCTCATTTAGTATTTTAATGCTGTTAGCTTAGTTGGCTGGATGGCTGAGCGATGTCAACAGCACAGGTTCAATTCCTACACTGGCTGAGGTTCCCATGAAGGACTTCTTTTTTCAACTGCGCCCCTTGCCTGAGATGTGGTGATCCTCAGGTTAAACCATCACCAGTCATCTCTCTCTAATGCATGAGCAGCCCTATGGTCCTCTATGACTATGGCAAATTTATCTTTAATACTTTTGCACATTAACTTCTGGCCACAAACGCTGCATTTCCATGGTGCTGTGTTGATTAGAGTATTGTTGAGAAAAGACTCCACCTGAAAATGTGTTGCTGGAAAAGCGCCGCAGGTCAGGCAGCATCCAAGGAGCAGGAGAATCGATGTTTCGGGCATGAGCCTTTCTTCAGGAATGCCCTTCCTGAAGAAGGGTTCAGGCCCGAAACATCGATTCTCCTGTTCCCTGGATGCTGCCTGACCTGCTGTGCTTTTCCAGCAACACATTTTCAGCTCTGATCTCCAGCATCTCCAGTCCTCACTTTCTCCTAAAAGACTCACCCTGTCTTATATACATCAGGACAATTTGCAAGAATGTCAATGCACTCTGTTTAGAAGGGTGCTGAGTGGTTGTCTTCATGTGGAAAGTGCCGTCATGGAGGATGCATTATTTTGTGATGATTGACAGTTAACGGCCACATTTTGTTTACATTTAAAGTAGGCAGGTTGATTCTGATTAGTCTGGGCATTGCCCTTATATTTGAACCTGTGAAATCTGTCACCGGTTTTGTTGAGATTTCATTTCGTCGAAGCTCAATTTCTGTACTACCAAATAACTATTGGTATACATTGGGAAGTTCAGTGCCCTATGTTGGAAACAGAGAATCCCAACAGTGTGGATACAGACCATTTGCCCAAACCACTCTATCCCTGTAACCCTGCATTTCCCATAGCTGATCCACCTAACCTACAAGCCTCTGGACACTATGGGCAACTTAGCACAGCCAATCCACCTAAACTGCAACCTTTGGACTGTGGAAGGAAAGCGGAGCACCTGGAGGAAATCCATGCAGACACAGGGAAAACGTGCAAGCTCCACACAGACAGTCACCTGAGGCTGGGATTGAACCCAGGTCCCTGACACTGTGGGGCAGCAGTCCAAACCACTGAGCCGCCCTAAATATGATAGCAATTTTGAAATATTAGTGTTCTTTCCATTCCAGCCGAGTCAAACTAGACCTAGGAATGACGACATTGATGAATGTTGACTTTATGTGCAGTTTATACTGAGACTGACTGATCTCCTGGGCAGTTGATCGTGGCTCTTGGTACGTTGTTAGTATGAGGGGGGGGGGGGGGGGGGGGGCGGCACAGGCATCTGTTGCCGCTGGCAGTTTCTTTGCATTGGTAGCTGTTCGGCTTGGTTCCTTATTGGGAGACTAGCTTCTCTGAATCGAATATCTTGCAGTAAACACTTGGCTTTTTTCCTGTTATTTATTTTCAGTGACTCAGCTATGATTGTTGGTGCTTAATACAGAGTCTGAAGTATGATCGCTGAGAAAATCTGAGGTTATTGTGGTGCATTAACAGTACACATGAGATATTTGCTAGATCAGTCACACAAAGTATCTGCAACACCTTCTGCCATGTTTTGGTGATAATAGCCTTATTGCTATTGGGGTAATTCTCGCTGATCCCAGTGATAATAAATAATAAGTCAGTACTATTGTCTATTAAAAATCATTGAAGAAGCCAGTTTGGAGATCTTAGCACAGAACAGTCTTATATCCTGTGATCTCCCCTCATTAGAATAATACTGTGAGTGACCTGCTCGTTAGGTGATACAAATATAAGCTTGCATGGGGGTGCCCTGTTTTTTTCTGCAAGCGTGATGTGGGCACAGTTACAACGTTTAAAAGTACATAAATAGGAAAGGTTTGGTGTGTGTGCGCGTGTGTATGTGCATGTGTGTGTATCTATGTGCATGTATATGTGTGTGTGCATCTGTGTCTGTGTATCTATGTGCATGTATGTATGTGTGTGTGTGTGTAGTGATAAGTAGATATTAAATCAGTTACACTCTTCTCTAAATTGTGATGTTTCTGTTGTGCCTTTCAGGTACTCCCTCTCTGCTGTTGCAGGATAACTAAACATTAATGCTCTTAATCATCTTCATTGATATAACTACTTTACTCACATCCCTTGTTATTGTTCTGGAAGTCATGGCTGGGACCACAATGTTATGGTGTTGTTAAAGCTCATGCAGAATTAACCATCCCCATGATGTGGAGGATGTTGTATTGCTGCCTTCCATTCATGTAATGCAAATTACACTCTGTTCATGTCAGTTCAATTTGCTAATCATGACTCATTTTCTATGTAGCGAAAAGGAAAACAAATTGAGCATTAACGTAAATTACATCAATGTTAAACTCCTGAGAAAATGAAAAATGATTTTGAAAGATTCCTTGTGGAGCACACTGCAAGTGCATCGAGAATGGCCATCTGGGCTTTTAACGTACAGCTGTGGTCAGGTAAATTAGTTCGAAATGTGGGTCAAGAACACACAACCTGTTTTGAAACAGTGACTTCCATGATATACTTGCACAATAACATGGCAACTGAAGTTATATATTTGGCATATTATGTATGTGTAATAATTATTAATACCTACTATCCATTTTTGTTAAGATCTCACTCAGACCTAAATACGTTGGAACAATTTTCTTCATAATTCACCTGTGTGAGGGTTTCCTCTACCCTTTGTGCTTAACATCCCCTACAGTCAAGCTGTACTGCTGGGACTCGAGACTGTGGTGCTGGAAAAGCACAGCAGGTCAGGCTGTATCCGAGGAGCAGGAGAACCGACATTTTGAGCATAAGCTCTTCATCAAGAAAGAGGAAGGGCTTATGCTCGAAACGTCGATTCTCCTGCTCCTCGGATGCTACCTGACCTGCTGTGCTTTCCAGCATCACACTCTCAACTTTGATCTCCAGCATCTGCAGTCCTCACTTTCTCCTGTACTGATGGGACTCTCAGATCAGTCAAGTGAGTTTGACAATTGAAAGCGAGTGTAACCCAGAGGTGTTACACTAAACATCAGAACACTACTCAACTTACAGGTGTCAACCATGACTCATTGTGGAGCATTCTTACTTCAGAGTCTGAAGGTCATTGTTTAATGTCCCCTTCTAAATACAAAATCCAGGCTAATATTCCCCGTGTGGTACTGAGGGCGTGTTATATTGTCTGGAGTGCTGCTGGATCATTAAACTCAGTCCCGGGTTGACTTTCTGGAATTGGGGAAGGATTGTACAAGGTCCCATGGCATGAACAAGAAAAGAGGGAGTTCTGACCAACACTATCCCTCAGTTGGCAGTACCAGAGGGAGATTGAACCGAACACAGAGAATGTGGGAGAAACTCAACAGACCTGCAGCATCTGTGTGGAGAGACAGAGACAAAGTTAATGTTCTCAGTTGATAAAACATAAGAAATAAGAGCAGGAATAGGTCGTCTGGCCCTTCGAGCCTGCTCCACCATTCAATACGATCATGGCTGATCTTTTCATGGACTCAGCTCCACTCACCCACCTGCTCACATAATCCTTAATTACTTTACTGTTCAAAAATCTATCTTTGCCTTAAAAACATTCAATGAGGTGACCTAAACTATTTCCCAGGGCAGGGAATTCCACAGATTCACAACCCTTTGGGTGAAGAAGTTCCTCCTCAACTCGATCCTCAGTCTACTCCCCCTTATTTTGAGGCTATGCCCCCTAATTCTAGTCTCACCCACCAGTCGAAACAACCTCCCACTTTTATCTATCTTATCTTGGTTGGCTGACCTGCTGAGTATATAAACCAATTTTCTTTCTCTGTAAAGCCTAATAGATGTTTTACTAAAATTCTCCAAAAGCACTTGATTTTAGCCAGACTGTCAAATCCCTTTTGCATTAATGTTCTGGTGACATTTTGCTGGGACTAAAATAGAACATTGAAGTGATTTCCAATGTTCTCGCACTTTGCTGAATTGTGGCCTACACACGAACAGCATGTGTCTGAATGCTGATTACAGGGCCAAATATCACCATCAACACCAGGATGAGGACTAGTAACATTTATTGCTCATTGTTTAATCACTGGAGATTCAGATATAAAGCATGTTCTTTCCTATTGCACCTCAGGGGAATGTCACCTTTTGAATTGTTCGATATTTCTCCTTGCTTCATTGTTCTGGAAATGGAAATAAGAGCAGGAGAACCTTTCCCCATTGCCCTAACCTGGCTGTCCCAATATGTGGAGGCACACAGGCTCCCTTGTTTTCCTATTAAAGCTTGCCTCAGTTCTGCTTTCATTTAAACAGCAGGTGTTAATGGGCAGTAGAGTCAAAGTGTGTTTAAGTCCCACCTGCTCCAAAGACATGCTTTGCTGTGGTGTTAACTGTCAGTAATGTTTACTTGACTGGGCTCAAACTTGGGGTTTCCACAGTAACACTACACCCTGCTTATGTGAGCATTCCCACCTCCAGAGCCAGTTCCTCGTTTTACCTGATTTCATCTGTGGCCAGTTGAGCAAGGAAATTGAAGATGATATGTTTGTCTCGTTCTGTCCCTCTCCAAAGACCATGCAAAGAATCTTACCGCACAGTGGGAGATATTTCAGCCCATCATTGAAACAGCTGTCCAAGTGATCCATCCTCCACTCCTCCCACCACCCCTCCCCCATCAGGCTCTCAGCGGGACCTTGGCATCCTTCCTATGTTGTGGCACCCAGACTTGATCTAAGCAGTACTTTGCAAAGATTTACCATGATGTTATTTGCTTTCATCTGTTTTTTTTTAAATAATTCACTCATGGGACGTGGGTGTCTCTGGCTAGCCAGCACTTATTGCCCATCTCTCGCTGCCCTTGAACTGAGTGGTTTGCTAGGCTACTTCAGAGGGCAGTTGAGAATTAGCCACATTGCTTTGGGTCTGGACAATTAGGGATGGGCAGCAAACAACCCTTCCCATTGAATGAAAGAAAATCCACTCTGATGCTACCACCTGCATCATCGAATTGACGTGGGGCAGCTTTAAGTTCAAACCCAGTGAGATCCAAATCAAAGTAATCCTTGTGAACCAAAGTGAGTGATTTTATTTTTAAAAAGTGTTCAACCTCAAACGACTAAATATAACATCACTGTAATCCTACTGACCATTAGGGCTGCTTTCTCATTAGAGAGAGACCAGATGATAGTTTACTCTGAGGGACATTACATCCAGGAGGAGGAGAGAGATTGAGGGCAAGTCTCCTTCATGGTAGCTTTAGCTGGTACAGGAATTGAACTCACGCTGGTGACATTGCTGCATTGCAAACCAGCCATCCAGCCAACTGAGCTAACCAAGCCTGTGAGGTAATCAGAAAAGACCTCGGTCTGTTTGTGCACCATTGTCTTAATAAGGTTTAAATTTTAAACTGTTCCTTTAGTCTGACGATTTTCCTACGCTGTCTTTGGAAATTGAAAATTCATAACGGAAAGGATACTCAAAAAATACCCTGACATCAGATTAAAATGAAACAAATGACCTCATCCTCAATGTACAGATCCCATGGTGGAAACAAAATGGATTGTAGCTGGTCATTAATGCCCTTGGTCTGTTACACTGCCATGGTTAGCTCTTCTTTGATGTCCTGTATCTTTTGCAAACATGTTGAAAGGGTCTCATTATTAATGCATGCACTTGACACGGATGGCACATTACTTCAGCTATCCAGTGAATGGGATTCTAGTCCGAGCAGGCTGGCTGGAGTGTTTTATATGAAATGTCAATTATTAGACATTGTGCTCTGTGGTCCTGTCGTGACTACCAGAAAACAGGCCATTGCTGCTGGAAACTCTGATACTAAATCAAAACAGATCTCGATCCTCTAGCCTATAAATAAAGGGGAAAAAATTACGCTGTTTAATTACTCCGATTACTTCCGTGGCTTTATGTGCAGCGGGGACTCAATTCCTCCTCACTGTCCTCCTCACGTATCCAGCTGGAAGAAATAAAATATTAATTCTTCCTTTTTGGCACTGACTGTGTCTCAACTGAGTCTCTTCACCCATCAGGCTGTGCTCACCGACCGCCTGCATCTGACCCAGCAGTATCACGTTCTTCAAATACTCATCTTTGATATCAAATCCTTGCAAGACCCCCTCCCTTCCAATTCTGTAATTGGGGCCCGCACCCCGCCAAACGCTATATAAATGCAAGTTGTTGTTGTACCATTTCTCAATTTGAGCAGATTCGGATTCACTCGGATCGCAGCGCTGAAAGCTTTGTGCGCTCCGAAAACGATCAAACCAATCTGTTTAATTTGCTCTGGCATTGGAGGTGAATTGACGTGCATGTGTGTTTATATTACACAACGATATCCCAGTGTCCTCACTTTGTTATGGAAACTTCTTAAAAAAAACTACAAAGTGAAACCTCTGGGCACATCTGCTTTCAATCCGTTTCTTCTTCCCCTGGATTAAGATTAATGTTGTCAGGGTAGAGAATTTTAATAGCAAGATCTTGGGTCTGTTTTTAAGGTTAGACGCTGGGAGAGAATTTCAGCATTTGTCCTTTGTGACAATTTCACAGCCTATGTTTGAAAGACAACATGATTCCCCAGGTATGTAAACTTGCGTGTGACTGTGTGCATGTGTATTTGGTCACTGAGCTACATTGCATTGCATTACTGAACCCTGACCTGTTATGGACGAATGAGTGTGATAGAGTCCTACAAAGTTTTAACAGGACTGGACAGGGTATATGCAGAAGGGATGTTCCCAATGATTGGGGAGTCCAAAAATAGGGGTCACAATCTAACGATTCAGGGTAGGCCATATAGGACTGTGGTGAGGAGACACATCTTCACCTAGAGCATGGTGAACCCGTGGAATTTCTCTACCATCGAAAGCGATTAAGACTAAAACTTGATTTTTTTTTCAAGAAGCAGATATAGGTTTTAGGGCTAAGGCGACCAAAAGGGATGGGGAGAAAATGGGAACAGAGGACTGAATTGAATGATGTGCCATTGAATAGAGGCAGAAAAACCTGCAGATGTTGGAATCCAAAATGGACAGGCAGGAGGCTGGAAGAGCACAGCAAGTCAGGGAGCATCAGGAGGTGAAGAAGTCAACGTTTCGGGTATAACCCTTCATCAGGTTTGGGGGTGTCTGAAGGACCCCCAGTCCTGAAGAAGGATTACACCCAAATGGCTGGAAAAGACTCAGCAGGTCTGGCAGCATCTGTGGAGAGAAAGCAGAGTTAACATTTCAGGTCCAACAGCCGTGCTTTAGAACTGGACTCAAAAACGTTAACTCTGTGCTTTCTCTCCCCAGATACTGCTGAGTTTCTCCAGCCATTTCTGTTCATTTATTTCAGGTCTCCAGCATCTGCAGTTCTCTGTTTTGTTTTCATATCAGTTTAAGGAGCCTTTTTTGAATGGTTTTGACCAAGAGTTTGTGAAGCAACTAACAGTTACAGATAAAGTACTTATTTTAAGTTGAAAGGAAAATGAACAGCTTGGAAAATAGCTTGCAGAATCTAAAAGCTGTTAGACAGTGAACAGGGCACTCAAAAGCAGTAACTGATAATTATAGATCAGAATTAATGTAACAAAATGCCCAGTCAAACAATGTATTGATTTTATAATTCTAATCCCTCTATGGTCACACCCCTCCCATTCTAATCATAGAAGTGTTCCGCAAGGAGTTAAGAGCAGAGAGATATTAGTCCTGATGACCAAATTAGAAATAGTGAATACACAAGGTCTTTTCCCTATGGTGGGGGAGTCCAAGACTAGAGGGCATAGGTTTAAAGTGAGAGGGGAAAGATTTAAAAGGGACCTGAAGGGAAACCTTTTCACGCAAAGGGTGGTGCGGGTATAGAATGAGCTGCCAGAGGAAGTGGTGGGGGCTGGTACAATTACATAATTTAAAAGGCACATAGATGGGGACATGAATAGGAATGGTTGAAGAGGGGTATGGACCAAGTGCTGGCAAATGAAACAAGATTAATTTAGGATAGCTGGTCGGCATGGACGAGTTGGACCAAAGGTCTCTTTCCGTGCTGTACAGCTGTATGACAAGATAGGTTCAAAGTTAGGTAGACAGAGAGGCAGATGAGTTGAGAGGGAAATCCAGAACTTGGGAGCCAGGCAATTGAAGGTATGACCATTGATTGGATAAGAGAGAAGCCAATGGTCTAGTGATATTATCACTGGACTGTTAATCCAGAGATTTAGACAATGTTCTGGGGGCTTAGATTTAAATCCCAGTATAGCAGATGGTGAAACTTGAATTCAATAACATATCTGTAATTAAGAATTTAATGCTGATCATGAAACCATTGTTGGAAAAACCCATCTGGTTCACGAATGTCCTTTAGGGAAGGAAATTGCCATTCTTACCTGGTCTGGCCTACATGTGACTCTAGACTCACAGCAATGACTCTGGGCAGTTAGGGATTGGTAATAAATTCTTGCCGAACAAGTCATGCCTTGATCCCATGAATGAGTTTTAAAAAGGAGGCCAGAAGAAGAGGAGCAAAGATATCTTGGAGGGTTATGATTCTGAAGGAGGTTACGGAAATAGGGAGGGACAAGATCAAGGAGGAATTTGAAAACCAGGAGGAGAGTTATAAAACCAAGATATTCCTGACTTGGGACTAATGTTTGTCATTTGAGGGGAGGTGATGGCCTGCTAGTATTATCACTGGCCTGTTAATCCAGGGGTCCATATAATGTTCAAGGTGTCCCAGGTTCAAATCCTGCTTCAGCAGATGGTGAAATTTGAATTCAATACAAAAATCTAGAATTAAGAGACTCATGATGACCACAAATCCATTGTAGGGAAAACCCATCTGGTTCACTAATGCCCTTGAGGGAAGGAAACTGCTATCCTTATCTGGTCTGGCCCCCTGTGACTCCAGACCCACAGCATTGTGGTTGACTCCTTAACAATTAGGTATGGTCAATAAATACTGGCCTAGTCAGTAATGCCTACATTCTGTGAATGAATAAAAAACAGTCAGGGATGATAGGGGAATAACAGTAGCTGAGAGTTAAGACATGGAAAGCAGGATGACGTTAAATGCATGGAAAACTTGGGAGCGCAGCCAGAAATGAATCATAGAATCCCCTACTAGGTAACATCTTCAGTGGGCCTCAGGCAAAGCACTGCTGAAAATTCCTGCTTTCTGTTTATATGTTTGGGTTTCTTTGCATTAGTGATGTTATTTCCTGTAGTGATGTTATTTCCTGTGGTGAAGTCACTTCCTGTTCCTTTTCTCAGGGGGTGGTAGATGGGGTCTAACTTGATGTGTTTTTTGATAGAGTTGGATCCAACTGGAACTCTGGTTCTAACTCGATGTGTTAGTTAATAATCTACCACCCCCTGAGAAAAGGAATAGGAAGTGACTTAACCACAGGAAATAACATCACTACAGGAAATAACATCACCAACGTAAAGAAACCCAAAATATAATTAAAAAGCAGGAATTGTCAGCAGTGCTTCACCTGAGGCCCACTGAAGATGTTACCTAATAGGGTGACG
>NC_057724.1:72243213-72287672 GCF_004010195.1 Chiloscyllium plagiosum | reverse complement strand
TTAGTTAATAATCTACCACCCCCTGAGAAAAGGAACAGGAAGTGACTTTACCACAGGAAATAACATCACTACAGGAAATAACATCACCAATGCAAAGAAACCCAAACATATAATTAAAAAGCAGGAATTTTCAGCAGTGCTTCACCTGAGGCCCACTGAAGATGTTACCTAATAGGGTGACGAAATGTCTGGAAATGAACCTTTAAGCTCAGCGAGAAAACCTACATCCAAAACCTCAACCTGAGCTACAAATCTTCTCAAAACTCGATAGAATCCCCACAGTGTGGAAACAGGCCCTTTGGTCCAACATGTCCACATGGATCCTCTAAAGAGTAACCCACCCAGACCCATTCCCCTACATTTACCCCTGACTAATGCACTTAACCTACACATCCCTGAACACTATGGGCAATTTAGCCCAGCCAATTCACCTAACCTGCACATCTTTGGACTGTGGAAGGAAGTACACACAGACACGGGGAAAACGTGCAAACTCCACACCGATAGTCACCTGAGGCTGAGAATTGAACTTAGGTCCCTAGCGCTGTGTGACAGCAGTGCCAGCCACTGTGCTGCCATTAAAATGAGTTTGAATTGTAACAAGTGACTGATAAGGGCTTCTGCAGTGGGTGAGCTGAGTTAGGGCCAAGGTCAGGCAATGCTATCAATGTTATTGAATTATTGTCAATTTTTGTATTGGTGCTGTAAGAAGACATTGATAAATATTGCAATTATTATCGATGCAAACTGGGAACATTAATTGTCATGAGAAAGCGTTGATGCACTACATGTTTTTGTAGCAGCCGTTAGTTGGTGAAGTGTTGAAAGAGGTGTACAAGATGAGAGGCATAGATAGAGTGGATAGCCAGAGACGTTTTCCCCAGTGCAGAAATGGCTATCACAGGGGGGCATAATTTTAAAGTGATTGGAGGAAGGTTTAGGGGAGATGTCAGAGGTAGGCTCTTTACACAGAGAGTGGTGGGTGCATGGAACGCATTGCCAGTGGTGATAGTAGAATTAGATGCATTAGGAACATTTTGGGTGGGTACATGGATGATAGTGCAATGAAGGGTACGTAGGTTAAGTTGATATTAGAGTAGGATAAAAGCTCGGCACAACATTGAGGGCTGAAGGGCCTGTACTGTTCTTTGTTTTATGTTGATATGGAATTCAAACAGAATGTAAAACTTTATCCATCCCAACTTATGTTGGTGCATCGATTTGTGTAAACAGTCATGCCAACTCTATTGGAATTGGATGATAGGCAAACTCAGCGCCTCCGTTGTTAGTGTTAGGTTTAGAGTGTTCCTCTGTACTTGGTGGGGGGAACCTGAACAGCAATGTGTCCACACCAGACGTGTTTAGACCTACCCTTCTTAAAGGCAGTCTGACATACAGGTGGACTTCAGCAAAACAAAAAAAAGATGACTCGATCCTGCAGAGCGGGTGGGCAGCGAGCGAAAAGTCAGAGTAATCTTGTTGCAATTTTAAGGATGGAAAATGGAGCACGGACAGTGAGTGGGTTTCCAGGTGAAGGTTGCATCTCTTCAGGCATTGGTCTTGGATGCTGGTGGCGGGGTGGGGGGGGAGGGCGGTGAGAGAGACGCCATGACTGCTTGGGCAGGGGGCGCTGTTGGCAGAATATCCACACGCTCACCCTCAGAACCCATCAGGTGGACCTAAGGACCTGGATAGGAAAGGGTTAGAAAGATATGGGCCAAGTGTAGGAAAATGCGGTTAACATTGATAGACATTTTGGTTGGCATGGACCACTTCGGGGCCAAAGGGCCTGTCTCCATGTTGTTTGACTCTATAAATTACAGATCCTGTAAATCAGAAACAAAAACAGAAATTGCTGCGAAAGCTCAGTAAGTCTGGCAGCGTCTGTGGAGAAAAATCCGAGTTTACCTTCAAGTCTGGTGACCCTTCCTCAGAACTGGGGTTCTCAGACTCTCAGTTCTGAGGAAGGATCACTGGACCCGAAACGCTAACTCTGATTTAGCTCCAGAGATGTTGCCAGATGTGCTGAGCTTTTCCAGCAATTTTTTTTTTGTAAATCCCTTCCATGGCCACATTGTTCAGACCATTCAGAGATAATGTAATTCAATCAAATCATTCCTCGCTTTTCTAAACTCCAGTGAAAACTCCAGCTTGTCCAACCTATTCTCATTAAAAAGAAACCTGCTCAAAACAGGTACAATCTAATCAAAATCCTCTGAACCTCGAGAGTAGACAGGAATATGGAGATGAAGCCACACTTAGTCTTGAGCCTATTGAATGGTACAGCAGGTTCGAGGGGCTGAATGGCCTATTGCTGCTTACTTGCATGTTCCTATAAGAACCAGCTTCATTCCAGCAGCTTCCTCAAAGACCCATAAAGAGGCATGATTGGCGGAAACATCCAATGGTGATTAATTCAATCTGGAGGCATATTGTGTGGATGAGATAGAATTGCAGCACCTTGCTTTGTAGACTATTGCAAAGGACTGGAGAAATCTGATCTGCGCTGGATGTAATTTGCTTTTCAAATTCCATGATCGTTTATACTGATTAGAGCAGAAAAGACCGGTGTAACGCTTTTCTCAGTAGTTTTGTAGAAACACAGGAAATGTGCAACATGTTGGGGGTCACTTGGCCCATCTTGTCTTTGTCAGCTGACAAGGTTCTGTCCAGCATAATGTGCGTAGGTGCTGCCTTGTTACTCCCATTCTGTGAGTAAATGTCTGAAACTCATAACCATCTGTAAACAATGATGCCGCTGTAGTTTTGAAAATCAGTGTTATTTTTTACGACTATCTCTTTTGTATTTCCAGACTCTCTGTTGTCTTTCGTACAGGCAGACCAGGCTTCCTATTCTGGAACTCAGACCTTTTAATGATCCAAAATTATTATATTTTAAATTTATTCAATTTTGGGATGTGGGTGTCCCTGACTGCCCAGCATTCATTTCCCGTCCCTCGTTGCCCTTGTGGTGGTGAGCTGCCTTTTTGAAGCGTTGCAGTCTTCCTGCTGTGGATTGACCCACAATGCCTTTGGGGAGTGAGTTCCAAATTTAGAAGACATTTGCTAAAATTTCACGATGATAAAGAATTTCAGATATGTGGACAGAGTAGAGAAGGTTCACTAACCCTATCAAAATATTCATCTATTCCTTAGGAAACCCACGCAGACACGGGGAGAACGTGCAAACTCCACACAGTTTCACGATGATAAAGAATTTCAGATATGTGGACAGAGTAGAGAAGGTTCACTAACCCTATCAAAATATTCATCTATTCCTTATTTCCCCTTATTGAAACGTACAATCTGCATTGAGGACTTGACAGGACCAATATGGAGAGTTTGCTTTCCCCTTGCGGAAGAGTCAAGGACCAGTGGGCACAATCTCCCATTAAGGTCTCACACGGAGATGAGGAGGAATTTCTTCTCTGAGGGTTGCGAACCCTGTGGAATTCTTTATTGCAGAGGGCTGTTGAGGCTGGGTCATTAAGACCGCAATAGACATTATTAATGAGTTAGGGAAACAAAGGTTATGGGGAAAATGGCAGGGAAGTGATAATCCACAACCCCAGATTAGCCATGATCTCCTTGAATAGTGGAGCAAACTCGATGGGCTGAATAGCCTTCTTTTGCTCCAATGTCTTCAGACTTCCCTTTAGCAGCATCTATACTAATTGTTTCAATTACTCAGTGTTGTATTCAGTTCCATATTTTCATCATGGTTTTCTCCCGAATTTCTCTTGAACATAAAAGTAAATACTTCAATTTGTATAAAACCCTTCACTACTTCAGGATGCTCCAAAGAGCTTTCACAACCAATGGAAAACTTACGAAATGTGATCAAGGGTGCAATGTCAGAAAAATGCCACCAATTTCTGTACAATAAGCTCCGACAAACAGCAGTGATGATCTGTTTTGTGATATTGATTGAGGGATAAATATTAATCAACGCAATCAGACAGATAAATTGGATTTAGCAATTACTTTATCATCATAGTCCCTCATTTTAGATTATCCACAAGTGGAATCGCGTTCTTTATGTCTAGAGTATCAAAACACCTCATGGCTTAAATGCTTCAGCATACAGGGCAAGTTGAACAGTACAAAACAATACTGTGACATAACAGCAATGAAATATTCAATTAGTCCAGCCGTGGCTCAAATCAAATTGCTTCTTAACTGACATGTACATTTACATAGCCGGCTGCAAACTCATAGCCAGAATTTAAATTGGCAAACAGATAATTAGGATAAACGGAGATAGTTATTCTGCCAATACATGGTATAATTAGAATTCATGGGAAGAGTTACTGCTGAGGCTAATTAGAATAGTGGGATGAACCAAGTCAGAGTGAATGAATGTTCTGTGCAAATGAATATGATTAAAAATTATTCTCTGTCTGATGTACATTACCTATTGAAATGTGATATTAAATTGGTGATGATGTGAATGGTTCAACAATTGAAAGATTCCATAGGTGCACACATCAGCATGTAAAAATTTACAGCATGGTTTGTGTCATATGAACCTGATTGATTGGTATTTCTTTTCCCCTCTGGTAGCATTTCAATTCAGCGTAAGGACCCATGAACTCGGCAATAATTTAATCAAATGAGTCATTGGGCTGTTGTGACTCATTCCAAGCAAGGTTGTGACTTGACAGGAAACAAAGGCCAACCATGTCACAAGAACATTGAGGACATTTACAGGATCTATATAACAACTCTAGAATTGAAAACATTTATTTACTTACGACTTACTGTTAGTTTTAGACATGAATATGAGAAAAACAAAACAATGATTGGATTTAAGCCATTCTCATGAGCTGACACATCTGACAGAACAGCTTGTGAGTTGTGTTCAGGAGCTTGTGTCCTGACTAGGTCTGGCTTTCAAACAACTCTGAAAAAGTTCAGTTTGATTTTTTTTAAAATGCTTACAGCTGCCCAGACATTATTTAACTTATATAGTGTACTACTTCTTCAAAGCATTCCAAAACACTTCACAGGAGCAATTATCAAACAAAGTAATGACCCATATAAGGAGATGTTAGGACAGTTAACTGAAAGCTTGATGAAAGAGTTGGGTTTCAAAGAACATCTTAAAGGAGGAAAAAGAGGCAGAGAGGATTATTTAAAATTTGTTCATAGAATGCAGGCGTTGCTGACTCGGGGTAGCATTTATTGTCCATCCCTAATTACCCTGCAGAAGGTGGTGGTGAGCTGCTGCTTTGTACCTCTGCAGTTCATGGGTGTTGGGACACCTACAGTGCTGGTCGGAAGGGAATTCTAGGATTTTGACCCAGAGACAGTGAAAGAACGGTGATATAATTCCACACCAGGATGGTGAGTGGCTCTGAAGGGAACTTGCAGGTGGTGGTTTTCTCATGTATCTCCTGCCCTAGTCCTTCTAGATGGTTGTGGTCCTGGGTTTGGAAGATACTGCGGAAGGAGTTTTGCTAAATTTAGGTCGGGAGTTCCAGTGGTTAAGGTCCAGACATCTGAAGAGACGGCCACCCAAAATAGTGCAAATTTTATTATTCACAAACTTCACTAAATATAGCAAAAAATTTCAATGGCAGCTATGTTTTTGTTGGAATGTAATATTTGGTCTCTGCTGAGGTCATGTTTAATGACCCTATGATAACCGTGGACTGTAAGACCTTGAACAAGGAATGAGATGAGATAGAAAGACAACATTTAGTTTTATTTATCTAGATTTTCTTATTTCAGAGTGGATGTTTATTTTTTCCCCAGTTATTCCTCACCCCACACTTCTACTATCACACACTGCACATCAATAATGACCAGAAGACCACAAGACATAGGAGCAGAGGCATGCCATTCAGCCCATTGAATCTGCCCTGCTATCTAATGAGATCGTAGTCTGATCTGATAATCCTTAACTTCACTTTCCTACCTTTTCCCCATAACTCTTGATTCCCTTACTGATTAAAACCCTGTCTATCTCTGGTGTAAATCATATCACAATGCTCCAAGAGAAGAAATTCCCCCTCAGCTCTGTCTTAACTATGGTTCCCCTTATTCTGAGATTATGTCCTCTAGTCCTAGTCTGTCCCATAAGGGGGGAGCTACCTTTCGACATTTACCTCATCAAGTCCCCTAAGAATCTGAGATATTTCAATTAGATCTCCTCTCATTGTTCTATATTGTAGTGAGTACAGGTTCAAACTACTCAACCTGTCCTCATAAGACATTTCATCCATGCCTGGGATCAGCCGAGTGAAGGTCCTTTGGACTGTCTCCAATGCCAGTATATCCTTACTTTGATAAAGGTCCAAAAAATACTCACAGTATTCCAGCTGTTGTCCGACGAGTGTCTTGTACAATTTTTCCAAAATCTCCCTACTTTTATACTCCATTCTATTTAAAATAAAGATTAACATTCCATTGTCCTTCCCTGTTACCCACTGAACTTGGATGCTGGCTTTTTGTGACTCATGAATGAAGACTCTCTGTTCCATTGCTTTCTGCAGTCTTTGTCCAATTTATTTAATATTTCGCTGTTGTATTCTTCTTGCCAAAGTGCCTAACTTCACTTTTCCCCACATTTTCCTCCAACTACAAACAAGGTTGTGTGCTGCCTTAACCAGTCTGCACCTCCTCTCACCAGCTCGCCCCACCCCACCATGGGCTGTTATTTTATTAATTAGGCTTACATGTGGTACTTAATGCTTGAGGGAATAATATGATTCTGCTACTATTTTTCAAATAATGTCTTTAATGGTTGCCTCAGGCTTCATACAAAGGCACTTATAGCAGAGTTAGAGGTCACATGTCTATGATAAGCCAGCCAGTACATGAAGTGCAATTTCAAATCTCCAAAGCCCCTCTGTGGCCTTACCATTCCCTGTCGCTATAGTTGGTCACTGTTTGCTTTTGACTGCCCATGTTGGAAGATCTGGAATTTCCTCTCTTAACCTCTCCATCACCAGCTCCCCGCCCCCATCCTCTCTCTCTCTCTCTATCTCTCTCTCTCTCTCTTTCTCTCTCCCTTCCTTTGCAACACTTCTTCAAACCTATTGCTTTGACCAATCATTGGGCATTAAGCCCTAATTGGTAGGTAGCTGTCAAACTTAGTTTGCTAATATTGTTGGTACATTTTACCACACCGCAGCTGCTAAAACAATGCAGGAATGGATCCCTGGCCTGAGGCCTCATGATGAACAGCCACTAGTTGTCTCTTTCTAATAAAAAAGCAGCCCTATGGTCTGGTAAGATGATGGTAACTTTACCTTTACGTAGTATGCCAAGAAGTACTGGTGCTTTCCTGAGAGATGCACTTAGAGCCTGGACTCGCATTATACTGCTGTGCTGTATTCAAGTACCTTCAGTACTTTGCAGTTCCACATTAAAAAAAGAAACCAAAATAAACTGCTCGTCAAACATTGAGTTAATAAGTGGCCTATAATCCTAACATGGCTGTGATAAGTCATGAAATGCCAAATTGTATTTTCATTTAAATCCATCGCTCTATTGTGGAGTCACTTGCCCTTTCTTTGTTCATTGAAGCGTGCTGCAGGATATTTAGAACAAAAATAGATCCACGTTTATAGAAATAGTGAGAAATTGCATTGGAGTGTTTTAGACATGAGGCACTTTAGTCGTCATGCTCATCATCTCACTGTGGAGCTTGGCTGAATTTGCTTCAATGTTTTAATCAGTTATGTCAATGTGTGTTCTCTTAAGCGTTTCAAAAATCAATATTTAATGCAGACAATTACAAAGAAGGCATCTCACAGCGACAGCAAGATACTGAGGATGAGATAGAATGGGCCATTATTTATCTGTGCCCGAGATATTAATCCTTCTTGACTGCCTGGGAAATAAATCTGAGGAACGTTTCTTTCATCATCGAGATTTTAGGGAAGACCTTAATAATGATGCACAATCAATATTTCCATTCTACCCACTGAGGTTCAAGGAAATGATCATGAGGAAAGATATGAAATGGGTTCCCATTAGCTCTCACCCATTTTTCACTGTCACCCAAACTCAAGATTATACAACTTTGCTCATTCTATTCTGGAAATGGTCAGCTGATTAGATATGTAGTGATGACTATTAAACGCCCCAGAGATATTGACTTGGCAAGTTGAACCAGAACTGAATTGAGCTGGAGTGGAGGTTTGTAAAAAAGGGTTAACAACGTGTGCCCTGCTTGGAAGTGTCTGATCTCTAATGATTGAACCACGATAAGGCTGGAGAGGAGATGACTGAGCATTGGGTTTTGCTTATGGTTTGGGTTAAGTTCACTCTTTGTGAAGTGACATATTTTGATAGAAGGCATTGAGGTGGCGTGGTGGCTCAATGGTTAGCACTGCTGCCTCACAGTGCCAGGGACCTGAGTTTGATTCCACCTGTGGGCGACTGTCTGTCTGGAGTTTGCATGTTTTCCATGTGTCTGTGTAGGCTTCCTGTTTCCATCTGAAGTGTAAAGATGTGCAGGTTAGGTGCTTTGGCCAGGCTGAATTGCTGATAATGCCCAGTATATGTGGGTTACCCCTGGAAAGTGCGGCATTACAGGATTGGGGTATGGGGTGGGTCTGGGTGAGCTGCTGTTTGCAGGGTTGGTGTGGACTCAATGGGTCGAATGACGTGCTCCCACAGTATAGGGATTCTATGAATATGGACAGGTAACATAAAATAAAGTGAACAATGTAAGAGTTGCAAAAGCAGAGGGACCTGAGTGCATATGTGCACCAATTATTGAATATGGCAGGATAGGTTGAGAGAGTAGTTAATAAAGATACTGGATCCCAGACTTTATTATTTATAAAAAAAAAATGACCCTGCCACTTCAAAACAACACTGTGTTTCCTGGCCAACATCTCTGTCTCGGGCTTCCTGCAGCCCTCCAGCAAAGCTCAGTGCAAGCTCGAAGAACCGCACCTTATTTTTCCATTTTCCCTACAGCCTTCAATATCAATATCAAGTTCAGTAACGTTAGGGCCTGAGCACCTTCCCCGATGTCCTTACCTTGATCCCAACACACCAGGCCTTGTCATCACATGGGCTGCTATCACAACTAACCCATTGTCTGTTACTATTGGTCCCCAATAGCAGCTATTGATTCTCCCAGGCTGACCTTTATCCACTCCTTTGTCTGTCCAGCTGCTGTTTTCTCTCTCTCTCTGGACTCCATCACCACCTATCATTTATTCCTCCTGCCCACCTCTCCCTTTTTGGCATGTATACCAGTGTTAGAAGGATCAAGAGCTCGAGTGTACGTATGTAAAGTGATCAGTAAAGAAGCAATGGCAATATGAGGAACAACCTTTTCACGTAGCAAGTGGTTAGGATATGGAATCCATTGCTTGAAAGCGGGGGAGGCAGACTCACTTGAGACATCCGAGATCTTAATTTACGAATCCCTACAGTGTGAAGCAGGCCATTCGGCCCATTGAGTTCACATAAACCCTCCGAAGAGCATCCCACCCAGTCCCTGTACCCCTGCATTACCTATGGCTAACGCACCTGCCCTGCACATCCCTGGACACAATGGGGCAATTTAGCATGGTCAATTCACCTAACCTGCACATCTTTGGACTGTGGGAGGAAACCAGAGCACTTAGAGGAAACCCATGCAGTCACAGGGAGAATGTGCAAACTCTACACAGCGAGTCACTCTAGGCTGGAATCAAACTTGGGTCTCTGGCGCTATGAGGTAGCAGTGATAACCACTGAGTCATCATGCCATCGCATTGAAAGAATTGGATCATTTTATGAAAAACGAGAATGTACAGGGAGAGGGGGACGGAGTGGCACAAGGTGAATTGCTTCAGTGGAGAGCCGTCACAGACAGGATGGAATGAATGGCACCCTGTAATTCTGTTTGTGGTGCTTGTGTGTTAACTCCTTGGTCTCTACCTTCTCTGATTGCTTTGATGTTGATGATGGTTCTCATCTCTGTTTGGAGATATTGTCAGGTGCCTTTACCCTGCCATTGGTCACCTGATCTGCCCCACCTTTCCATTCCATTGGGAGCATGGATAGATTTCCCTTACCTGATGATGAAATTGGTTGTCACAAAATCGTCCTCTCTTCCTTATTTCTATTCCCGAGGAAGTTAATCTTTCAATGCTGGAGACTTGAGGACAACTCTGGACATCTGGCAACTCAGCTGGGAAACTATTCTCTGCTAATTAAAAATGGAAAGAACTGCAGATGCTGTAACTCAGAAACAAAAACAGAAATTGCTAACAAAGCTCAGCAGGTCTAGTGGCATCTGGGGAGAGAAATCAGAGTTAGCATTTTGGGTCCAGTGACCCTTCCTCAGAATCATTCTCTGCTATTTTATGACAACAACGTCTTATCAGACAGAGACAAAGAGCAAGGCCAAAGAAGGGTCTCTTTTCAGACTGCTCGCATTTTTAAAAAGTGGAAAGAATTGTTCACAGGCGTCCATATTAATCACCTGAAGCACTCCCTTTGGCAGCAAGTTCCACATCATCGCTGCTCTCATTGCAAAGTATTCCCTTCTGAATTCCTGACCGGATTTCTTGGTGACTGTTTTAATTGATGACCTTGACTTTTGTTCTAATTCCTCAAAATCAGTCTGGATTTTCAATATCTTCATTGAACGAACAAAGGGATGTAACTGCAAATATAGAAATATTGTACTTCAGAATATTTTCCAACTTGACTTGTACCTGGCAGAAAGGCATTGTTTCCCACCAGAATTCCACATTCCTAGCATTTAATTTTCATTTGGGAAGTGGTACCATGTGTTCTTCAAGGGACTAGGATGCCAAACTATCTGTTGGCTTAAGTGTAAAATGAATTGCAGACAATAGGACCTTGGAATAGTGGCTGTTAAGCTTATAAAAACACTTGGCTGTCGAACCTTCATATCATCATTAACTCTTTGTTGTCGATTGAACATGTATCTGTAATGTTTGGATGAGATGGTCAACTGATACCTCTTCTTTCTCCGTAAAGAAACAATAGCACAACTATTGGGCGGCACGGTGGCACAGTGGTTAGCACTGCTGCCTCGCAGAGCCAGAGACCCGGGTTCAATTCCATCTAATCTAATCTAATCTAATCTAGAAAGGAGAAATTGAGGACTGCAGATGCTCACAAAATTCACAAACCTTACTGTCCTAGTCAACCTTTCGGCTTGGCCTGCTCCTGCCTCACTGAACATCTGCATGTACCTTGATACTATCCTATTCCCCCCGGTTCAGGAACCCCCTACCTACATTCACGACACCACCCACGTCCTCCATCTCCTCGTTTCCCTGGCCCCCATCGTCTCATCTTCACCATGGACATCCAGGCCTTTTACACATCTATCTGCCATGACAAGGGTCTTCAAGCCCTCCGTTTTTTCCTCTCCCGGCATCCCCACCAGTGCCCTTCCACTGACACTCTCATTCGTTTGGCTGAATAGGTCCTCATTCTCAATAATTTCTCCTTTGAATCCTCCCATTTCCTCCAGATCAAAGGGGTAGCCATGGGCACCCGCATGGGACACAGATATGCCTGCCTTTGACAGTTACGTGGAATAGTCCATCTTCTGCAGTTACACCGGAACCATTCCTCATCTCCGCTACATCGCTGACTGTATCGGTGCTACCTCATGCTCACACAAAGAGGTTGAACAGTTCATCAACTTCACTGACATGTTCTACCCCAACCTGAAATTTACCTTGACGATCTCTCGGACACCTCCCTCCCCTTCCTGGACATCTCCATGTCCACTTCCAGTGACTGACTCAACTGCTCCCAGGAGGATCGGTTCCGCCACAGAACATCACAGATGGCCTCCTTCTTCAAAGACTGCAATTTTCCCTCCCACATGGTTGATGATGCTCTCCAGCGTATCTCCTCCACTTTGCTCACCTCCACCCTTGAACCTCACCCCTCAGTCGCAACAAGGACAGAACCCCCCAGTCCTCACCTTCCACCCCACCAACCTCTGGAGACAATGCATTATCCTCTGCCATATCCACGACCTACAAACAGACCCCACCACCAGAAGTATATTTCCCTCCCCACCCCTATCTGCATTCTGTAAAGACCATTCCCTCTGCGACTCCTTTGTTAGGTCCACATCTCCGACTAACCCACCCTCCCCTCCCGGCACATTCCCCTGCCACCACAAGAATTGCAAAACCTACACCCACACCTCCTCCATCACCTTTGTCCAAGACCCCAAGGATCCTTCCACATCCGTCAGAGATTTATCTGTACCTCCACACACGTGTCTGTTGTTCCCGATGTGGTCTCTTCCACATTGGGGAGACAGGACGCTTACTTGCGGAATGTTTCAGAGAACATCTCTGGGACACCCGCATGAAACAATCCCACCACCCCATGGCCAAACACTTTAACGACCCTCCCACTCTGCCAAGGACATGCAGGACCTGTGCCTCCTCCACCACCTAACCCCTAACTACCCGACGCCTGAAGGAAGAATGCATCATCTTCCGCCTTGGGGCCCTCCAACCGCACGGGATCAATGTGGATTTCACCAGTTTCCTCATTTCCCCTCCTTCCCACTTTATCCCAGTTCCAACCTTCCAACTAGGCACCACCCTCATGACCTGTCATACCTGTCCATCTTCCTTCCCACCTATCCGCTCTACCCTCCTCTCCAACCTATCACCTTCACCCCAACTTCATCTACCTATTGCATTCCCAGCTACATTCCTCCCAGCCTCACCCACCTCCCATGTATCTCTCAGCCCCCTTGGGCCAGTCCCTCGTTCCTGATAAAGGGCTTATGCTCGAAACGCAATTCTGCTGCTCTTTGGATGCTGCCTGACCAGCTATGCTTTTCCAGCGCCACTCTCTTTAGCCACAAAGGAGTTCTCCCTTGAGTCCTGGCCATTGCTAATCCCTCAATCAATATGACTAATCCCTAATCAATATGTGGATTGGAGGAGCCTGCTGTATGCAAATTGACTGCAATGTTCCTTACATTATAACAACGAAATGCATTCCAAAAGCTGCTGTTTTAACTGAAAAGACATTTGGGATTCTGAGGTTGTGAAAGGTGCTATATAAATACAGGTTCCTTCTGTTTTTCTTTCTCCACACCAAAATTGTAACTTAAGTTTTTGATCAAATTTGGGTTTTGCTATGAAAATACATGCTCAGCTTTGATCCACCCTGTTGCACATGGCAAAGAACTGTCTGTACATCCAACATAGTTCTATGTTGAGTTAGTTAATCCCAGGCAGACCTGCAGAGGGCTTACTGACAGAGATAAGAAAATAAAATCATCCAATATTTCTGCTACTGACTGCAGGTGTACATTTCCCATTGCAATGTGTGTGAATGTTTGCTTTGGAAGAGGCAGGATAAAGCACCAAGAGTTATAAATCTTCAGAGTTGTGTACTGTGGAGAGGTGTGGATGTTCAGTCATTGAATATATTCAAGACTGAGATCAATAGGTTTTTGGACACCAAAGAAATCAAAAGATTTTGGGATAAAACCAGAAAGTAGAGTAAGCTCAAAATGCTGCTGCTACTTTGAATTCTTGTGTTCAGCAAATTAAACCAATTGGCCTAGATCTTGAGGCATTTCGTTAAACACCGAGAAAGATTGTTGCTGAAAAAATAGGCATGCTTGAAGCTTTTTGTCTTGCACTCATCAAGACAGACATATGAATGCTTACTGCATTCGTAAGGAGTGCTGGTTGGTTGATTGGTAAGTTAACTCTGATTAATCAAGGTGCTTTTGTCCAGAATGCACCAGGTTTCACGTGGTTTTCTTTAATTCAGGACAGATGAAATGATTGGACATGTTCCTTTCTCCTCAAAGGACAATTCCCCTCATATGATGTTGAGGCGCTGGTGTTGGACAGGGGTGGACAAGGTCAGAAGTCACACGACACCAGATTATAGTCCAACAGGTTTATTTGAAATCAAAAAAAACCTGCTGGACTATAACCTGGCATTGTGTGACTTCTGACTTTGCCTCTCATATCAATATAACAAACATCAGTGAGCAACATTCCAAGCCCAACTGATCATCTTCAATTGGTTGCTAATGCAATTCTTACAACACTTTGAATTGCTCAGCAAGTGCTATCTCATCACAGAATTACATCCAGTGTTAGCCATCATGTTTCAAGTTTCCAAGAACAGGCTAGCTGAGGACAGTCAGTACTCTGCCTATTGCAAACAGCTGAAGGGACATTCTGCCAATATCAGCTGCCAGTCTTTTTAATGTATGACCTACATATCTTAAAATTCCATTGGCACTGACATTCATAAACCACATTTCTCATTTGTGTGTTGGGCAGAATATCTTTTTGGCTTGCCAACTGTATCCCATTAGAATACCTTTTGTAACATTGTGAAACAGGTAACAGTTATTCAAATTTTAAAAGAAACCCTACCTTTTCAGGAGAATTTGGAGTGGAGTGAGCATCTTTCAGAAATGCCTTGATTAATCAGAGTTATTTTACCAATCAGTCAATCAGTGCTGTTTCCTCAAGCAGTATGTTCTTTTAAGTTTTTACATTCCTGTGTCTGTCCTGATTATTGTAAGACACAAAGATTCAATAGTGCCTATTTTTCCAACTACAACCTCTCAATGTGTAGAGCTAAATGCCTCAACCCTAGTCCCATTGATAGTAACATGTGCGATGCACAGTGAGTAATGAGTATTGGCTGTAATTCTGCAGGAGAGCTATATTCTTCCCTGTTATGGCATCACGCATGGGATTACCAATAAGCTTTGATTTCATTTATTTGGAGGAGCGTCTTCATTCACGGCTATCTACCATTGAGTAGGTGGTGGCAACATGCTTTCTCAGCCTCTACCAGTGAACTGGTTCGGGAGCACCCAGAGTGGTGCTGGGGAAGATGTCCAGGATATTGAGCAAGGTGTGTCTCTTGGAGGGCGATTTTGCAGATGGTGGTGTTCCCATGCGCCTGCTGTCCTTCAGAAGGAGACTTCAGATCTGCAAGGCTGTGTCAAAGAAGCTTGGCACATTGCTGAAACATTTCCTTGAACTGATACACACTGCGTCAGTGTTGGAGGGAGTAGACACTTAAACTGGAGGGCAGAAGTACCAACCAAACAGATAGCTTTGTCTCACGTGATGCACCTCTCCCAGGCTCTGTTAGTGATAAACTGGGTTGTATGCTGTCAAATGAATGCCTTCTCCTGCTTTCTGATTAGAAGCTAGAGGGATGTGAAGCCAAGAACAGTTGAGCAAATTTCAGGTCCATCTGAAAGTTGGAGGAAGAAACACTGTTTCAAATCTCTTTCAAACTTGGCCATTTTTCAGGATAAATAAATAAGAAACCATAATGAATAGAAGGGAATCAGCAAAAAGTTGGGCCGATACATGTAATTCAAATTCAATATATTTATCAGACTTTGAAGGTGAGCATCTGGTGGATGTTTGCTCTTTGCAGGGGAATTCACTGCTTTCAACAGAATTATCTGGAATTATCCTGTGAGCCCACAGGCAAAACAGTGAGGGGATAATGTGCCTTGATCTCCAAATATGTTTTCCAAATCACTTTATGTCCCCAGCATATATCTGTGCATTAAAATTCTTGCTAAAATATGTGAGTGTTAAACATATAGGAACGTCGCTTTTGCAGATACAAAGTAGTAATGAATTACATTGTCTATTCTTTGACTGTGTCCATAGTTTTACACTGAGGGGTTAAATGCTTCGCTGAAGATTCTTGAAATATTGGACCAGTGGAGATAATTGTAGGCATTGGTTGATCGATAGAAAAATGCCATTAAAAGACATTAGAAACAAATATAGAAATTGCTGGAAAAGCTCAGCAGGTTTTGGCAGAATCTGTGGAGAGAAATCAGAGTTAACGTTTTAGGTCTGCTGACCCTTCAAAGTTTGGGGGAAGATTTGTAGCTCGGGTGCTCATTGTTGTGGTTCTGTTCGCCGAGCTGGGAATTTGTGTTGCAGACATTTCGACCCCTGTCTAGGTGACATCCTCAATGCTTGGGAGCCTCCTGTGAAGCTTCAGAGGAGGTTCCCAAGCGCTGAGGATGTCACCTAGACAGGGGCGAAATATCTGCAACACAAATTCCCAGCTCGGCGAACAGAACCACAACTGCTGACCCTTCCTCAGAATTGAGAGCCTGAGGACCCCAGTTTTAAGGAAGGGTCACTCGATCTGTAACATTAACTCTGATTTCTCTCCACAGATGCTGCTTGACCTGCAGAGCTTTTCCAGCAATTTCTGTTGTTGTTTCTGATTTATAGCAGGTGCCGTTGTTCTGATTTTTATTAAAAGACATTGCATGCTCTTAATCTCATTGTTGACTGTGGGAGCTTTTTCTGCACAAATTGATTACAGCAGTCCCTGCCTCATTACAGTAATGACACTGGAGAAGCACTCAATTGGGCTGAAAAATACTTTGCAAAGGTTCCATAGCAATATCAATCTTTGAGTTCTCTGCATTAGAGCGAGTGTTTTTCGACCTGCAGGTCCTCATGATCTGTCTGCTGTCTGCCACAGTGTGGTGGAAGTATTAAAGTCCTTTGTCTGCAGCTGTGTAATGAAGGGTTTGGACAATACATAAATGTTAAGCCACAGTTGTCATGTAATCGATTACTGGGCTGTGAGGCTGGCAGTGATGAAGAAGCAGTGATCTCATTTGTTATCTCTGAATTGTTCAGTACAATCTTCATTCAAACACATCTTTGCTTACATTACATGGTTAACAATAATTATCGTTTTGACTGGCCAGAGTTCTGGCTGTTCTAAACTACTAGCTTCATTTCTAATCACCTCAACCTCTCAGGATTGAGAGTGGCCCTTGAAACCGACAACTCTGACTCAAAAATTGAACATTCAATAAAGACCAGCCATTTTCTCCTGAGGTGTTTCATCCATCCTGACAGCTGACTCAACTGGGCGACAATTACGTGACTCCAGATACATCAGCATAAATCCTTAAGGTGCTGAAGGCACAAGCATCTTTCAAAATGCCTTACCTCCACTCCCGGCTTTGAAATAACCATTTGGCTTTTTTGATGACACTGTTTCCTATTTCAATTGGAGCTGTCATTTGGAAAAGAGCTGAAAAATAATCTGTACAGAAGGAACCTCCATTATCAGAGCTAAAACAAGGACCATCTGCATTCACTGGAGAGGAAGAGAGAGAGAGTGAGAGATTTGGGAGTGGTGCTGCACTGTCTTAGGTTAGACAAGCACAGTACAAATAATAAACAGTTAATCTATTTACATTACTTCATGCACTGTGAATTAACACAGTCAATTATGTTAAGAAAATTAGCACAGGAGGAATTTTTTTACATGCCCAGAGATGTACAGGTTAAGTGGATTGGCCATGCTAAATTTCCCATAGTGTCCAGGGTTGTGCAGATTAGGTGGGCTAGGTATAGTATATATGTGGGGTTCCAGGGATAGGGTATGGGCCTGGGTCTGTATGGGATGCTCTTCGGAGAGTCAGTGCAGAGATGATGGGCCAAATAGCCTCTTTCAGCACTGTGAGGATTCTATGATTCTATGTGGTGTTATGAGTTATGTTTGCTTGCTGGGTTAGTGATTGAGTCTGAAACTCTGCCAGAATTCGTAACAAGATTAAGTTGGATAGGTGGCTAGAGATAAGGGGGCTGAAGGAATATGATTGGGTAAATACAAGAGTAAGTTGTAAATTTGGAATGATTCAGCTGAAATTGGGGCACACTCCTACTGTTAATGACTGTATTGAGTTCTTGTAATCATTTCTATAAGTGAGAGAAGGCTAGATTGTGTGTGTGTGTGTGTGTGTGTGTGTGTGTGTGTAGCATTTTACCATTTTGGTAGTACCCAATTTGTCCTTTGTTGAAAAGAAGCACAGATTTTGTCAAAGCTTAATTGTCTCGCATTCTTCAGGGCAATTCACAAGAATACTAATATATCCAGAAAACTGCATTCATGCCATATAAGAGGAGAATGGTGACTGATTGACAAGTGGACATACCACGGAATGCAATTGTTCAATGTTGACCGACTGTTAACTGTCAAGCTTTGTTTAAATTTAAACCAGGCATGTTGACTCCGATTGGCCATTGCTTTGATGAACGGTATTTTCTTTCAGCAGTACTCCAGTTCTGTAAGGTTTTGCATGAATGGCTGAGGCACTGTGTTGCAGAATTGATTGCTTCATTCACTTTTTCTAGTCTACAGCTTGATAAAGTTGTTTAATTTCATTACACTGTGTATTAGTTGTTGATAAAACTGTTTTGTTGGTATGCCTTTGGGTAATTGGTGCTGACATTTGGAGGAGCTGCTAACTAAGGTCTTCTGTGCCCTCTCAGTGATTGTAAATATCTTCTGGCTGTACAGGAATCCCACTGTTTATGGGGGATGCATCCCGGGAGATCATTGCAAATGACAAAATTGCAACCTGTGAATCTGGTTTAAATAGTGAGATACACTACAGCGAATTAAAATGTTGACCTTTGCAATGCATCGACCAGGCTAAAACTTGCTGAAAGCAAAGTTTGTGTTAAATATAAAGATCTTGCAGTTGAGAAATAGTGCAATAAACTGAGAAAAATAACAAATGTGTGACAGTAATCCTTAACATACAACCAATACAGCTCAGTGCATGTGTCGATACACAAGCTCGTTTTCTGGGCTTTTTGAACTTATAATTTATTTTATCATAATTTTTCCGTTGTACTCTGCATCCTGCATTGATGGATAAGTGGGCATTGATGGGCAATATTGTGAACAGAACATAAAGCATGGGCAAGCGAATTTGTAAAAGGCGAATATATGGTCAATGGGAATTTGCTGTACTTCAAGACGGGCAGGACAGTTTTCACTAGTGGTAGGTAAGTTTCTAGAGACAAGAATCAGGGAGAAAAAAATCTCAACAGGTACCTGACGAGGTTATAGTAAATTAAAGACAGCTAACATGGATCTGTAAATTGCAGGTCATGTTTGACAAATTCTGTTTTTTCCTTCCAACAAAAACAGTGGTCCATATACTGGTCCCTGTCTCCCACTTTCCAGTCTGAAACATAACCACTTGCCATGACTTGTTGCAAATTGTCCTTAACCCGTTTATTTTTTTTTAATCCAACCTGATCCTTACTCTCCTATGAGTCAAATTTGTTGACCACCCTTTTGCACGGTGCTCTATCAGAGCTTTTATTAAAAGCCATACAGACAATATCCGTTACATTCTCTCTTTGGCAACATTTGCTGTTGCCTCAACAAAGCATTCAATTAGTCAAGTGATGTGCATTTTATAAATGCATGCTTGCTTTCCTCTGTTCATTTTACTTCTCATAAGTAAAAAGTTTCATTTTTCAGTGATTATTGTTTCCAAAACCATACTCACCACTGATGTCAAACAGACCAGTCAGACTATCCACACACTCTTTCTTGAACAGGGGTGTCACGTCTACCACTCTCCGATTTTCTGGCACTTCTCTCACGTCTGGGGAAAATTGAGAGATGATGACTAGCCTCTCCTCTCATACTAACTCTGCCAAACTAGGATGCAAGCCATTGAGACCAAATGACTTAGTAATGCTGACCGAAGGTGATAAAGCAGCTTAGTCCTATCATCTCCACCTTCTCCACTTCTTCAGATATTTTGCTCCCTTCCTGTTCCTCCAACTGTGCATAATATTCGTTCAGTGTTGCACCTTGTCCTGTCCTTTTAAGTGAATACCACCTTCTTCATCTTTCAAAGGCTCCATCCTCCACCTACTGTTTACTTGCCAATAGAAAACCTTTGGGTTTCCCTTTGATGTTAACTGCCTTTAGCTCAGATATAGGAATAGAAGGCTCCAGTGAGAGGTTTGAATGAAGAGGAGTGGGAATAGCCTCTTGTGAAGGGCAAACACTGGCGTGGACCAGTTGGGCTGAATGGCCTTTTCTGTATGCTTGATGTAATTTTGTCATTTGGCATCATGTAGCTGTGGGCTTTGACCACTAAGTTGTCCTGTATTTTTTTTTTCAGAAACTTCCCTCCCAAACAAACCACCATAAAAACGAATGGGTGGAGCCATCAAATATCACAGAGTGGGTTACTGTGATCTAGAACCAGCTGTCTGTGAGGGTGATGGGAGAAGTCAATGGAAGCATTCAGGCTGAGAGTTTGATAAGCACATGAAAGGGGAAAGTTTGCAGAGGCACTGGCAAAGGATGGTTCAGTGAGACTGAGTAGATAGCATGAACTGTCAGCACCTGCACAAAGAGCCCTCTCTCAGTGCTGTAAAGCTTCAGTTTGAACCTTTATTCAATTCATAATCTTTAATGGATAACTCAATTCATGGACAAGATGATCTAACCAGCACTTTATATTGGGTTAACCAGATTCCAGAAGGAGTGAATGGCTGCTGTCTCTTCATATTTCTGTTAATCATTTGTGGTTGTTTCTAATTGCCTTTTTGTTGCCTGGGTACTTATAATCGTTGGTGCTGTTTTCTCATGTGTGTTTTTTCTGAGTGAACTGAGTGATTTACATCAAGACCAGTCGTTTCAGAGCATCTGCACAGATAATAAACCCAGTTATATTCCCCGTGTGTTTCTGCTGTTCAGTGCTATTGATCAGAGGAACAGACAATGGGGCTCGATACACAATTTCTAATCATAGCACCAAGATAAATATTGATCAATAAATTGATCAGACGCTACAGGAATCCATTGATTCATACAAAAATTTGCAGATTCTGTTATCTTCTGGGCATCACCCGAAATAAATGCTGCACAGCTTGCTCAACAGCGTAAAAGTAACATTTTGTTTTTAAATTGAAGGCTTTCCAGAGATTAGAAGGAACCAAAGGTTCTGATAAAATAAAGTGCTTGTGTGTAACCAGCGTAAGGCATTGCAGAGCAATGTGCTCGAAAGCCCTGATAAAAACATTAAATCAGCGTAATTATGTTCTCTGTGATCTGTTTGATAAGTTGCTGTGATATGTGTTCACAATTATCTCCAGATTCTGTCCTGTATACAGTACTTGAAGGCAATGTATTAGTGTCCTGCAAAACCATAACTCAGATTAAATGGATACCCTTATTTCCAACTTGATTTCTTTCCCAGTGCATGCAAACATAATCCATTGTCATAACATAATGCTTCACTTTTAGTGTCAGGATTGATGGAAAAAGTTAAATGACCAATAATGAAAACCCTTCCTTCCAGTCCCAGCTGATACCTTTGTCTTTTATATGTAGATAAAATATATATGATGTGAAAACAGAATGGGTTCAAAAGTTAAGGATCTCAAGCGACCTCGTTCTGTCTTTGGAATTTACAGCACAGAGATTACAAAATAATTGTAATGATGTTTTAAATTTTGTATCTAAAATGTCCTGCAAAACTATGCAATTTGCAATCCTGTTATCAAGACTGTGCTGTCATAATGTGGTATGAACTGTGCAAAGCACTCAAGAGACTCAACATCATCCAGGACACAGCAGATCACTTGGTCAGAACCCCATCCAATAAATTGAACATTCATCTCCTCCAACACCAGCAGCATGCACTATCTGCAAGAGGCACTGCGGCAACTCACCATGTCTCTTCCTTTACCATCTAGAAGGGTAAAGGTAGCAAACAGTTGGAAACACCAACATCAACAAGATTCCCAGCTTGTCTCACACTATCCTGACTTGGAACTATATCGCCATTCCTTCACTGTCCCTCTGATAAAATCCTGCAATTCCCAGCACTTAGGTGTATCTCTGGTACAAGGTCTGCAGTGGCTCAAGAACGCTGCTCACGACTACCTTCTGCTGGGCCATTAAGGTTAGGGAATGAATGGTGGTCTAGCCAGCAATGTTCATATCTGTGAAAGAATGAAAAGAAAGATTAGGAATACACTTTACAGGAGCAGGCTTCAAGATGATGGCATGTGGGCGGCAAGGTGGTACAGTGGTTAGCACTGCTGCCTTACAGAGCCAGAATCCTGGGTTCAATTCTAGCCTCGGGCAACTATCTGTGTGGAGTTTGCACATTCTCCCCGTGTCTGGGTGCTCTGGTTTCCTCCCACAGTCCAAAGATGTGCAGGTTAGGTGAATTGGCCATTTTAAATTGCCCATAGTGTTAGGTGTAGGGGAATGGGTCTAGGTAGGTTGTGCTTCGGTGGGTCAGTGTGGACTTGCTGGGCGAAGGGCCTGTTTCCACACTGTAAGTAATCTAATCTATATTGTGAAGCATTTACTGAAAACTGGGCATCCTTGGAGCTGATGTAAGCCATCAGAGCAGAAATAAGTCATTCTGCCCTGTCTCTCCATGAGACCAGGCTGATCTATTAATCCTCAACTCTCCTCTCTTGCTTTTTCTCTAAAACCCTTGAGTGCTTACTGGTTACAAATCTGTCTCATGGTCATGCAGCATCATTTTGCTTCAAGGGTTGATGAGACTTTTCCTGCATTAAGCACCCTATACCTTTCTCCATTTCTTCTGCCAGCCATTTGACAGGAAGTAGATGGAGTGGCCATCAGGTTCTCCCCTCCCTGGGTGCAAGAACAACAAAGGAAAGCGACATCATTGACCTTGTCTATTTTTATGTTGGCATAAGTGAGTTAAGAGGAATAGCTGATCTCTCCAATCCCTGCTCCAGGGAATGAATTGTAGTCTGGGAAAAGAGCAAACTTTAAGGGAAAAGAAACCTTTTTCTAAAAGAACAGCAAGGCCGAAACATGTGGCTAATTGTGTCATCACCATATGATCCTGCAAAATTAGTTTCTCAAGACCCTGTCACAACATTTCATTTTTCAGAAACAACCAGAACTTGCTGGAGCAACTCAGCAGGTCTGGCAGTATCTGTGGGAAGAAAGCAGAGTTAACATTTTGAGCCCGGTGACTCTTCATCAGAACTCACCCTCTATGGTTGAATCATTTTATATTGCGTGATATCTTTCTTAGAAAATAAAATTCATCGAAGATTCAAGACATTCAGGAACTCAAATGGATATTCCAAACTTCAGTTGAGTCACTTTTGAATCAGAGAAATGAGTAGGTTGTTAGAGAAGATTGAATGGAACAGAATGGTTTGGTTAGAATAGATGGGATTACAGGATGATTTGATGCCTTGTTCTGGGTGATCCCTGGGTTAAACTATTGCTTTATGAGAAATTGAATAAAAAATTGGCATGCTTCTGATCAGTGCAGATGGGCAGTCTGCTTTCAGGAGTGACCAGTATCTTTGAACAAAGACAGTATCGAATGCAAAGCTGAACAAATTGAAATGATATTGGTTTGTAAAACCTAGGATTGCGTATGCATTTTTTAAATGCAGCTGAGACTTCTTTGCGGCTAACACTGTTTCCTGCAGTCTGAGGTTACTTGTCTTTTGTTTGGCCCATTTGACCTGAGCACTAAGGAAGTACTGCACAGTCAGAAATACAATCTTTCTGAGATACTAACCCAAACTGCCTTTGCAGTGGTCCCAGAAGATACCACAAAAACTGTCTGGCCCAAGAGCAGGCGAGTAAACCCCATTTTCAATGCCTGTCATTGTTTGGTCATTTCCTCAATGTTGCTTGCTTGCTTGGGGGTTGGTTAGCTCACTTTGCTTGGATGGCTGGTCTGTAATACCAACAGCATGAGTTCAATTCCTGCTCTGGCTGCAGCTGCCAAAAAGGACCCTCCTTCTCAACCTGGTCCCTCACTTCAGGTTAAGCCACTAATGAGAGAGTAGCCCCTTGGTCCAGCGAGATTATAGCAACTTCACCTTTACCTTCATGCTGTTTGTCAGAGCTTGTGCAAATTGGTGGCCACATTTCCTACATTACATCAGCCATTACCTTTTAGAAAATCCTCAGAGGAAGTGAAGTACTTTGGCTCTTCCTGAGGTCATTTCTTGAAATGAAGCAGGCTTGGTTACACCACATAACTTCCATGAGACTGTAAATGTGTCAAGGGTGACAATGGAAGTGGGACTTGGAGTATGGGAGGCTGGCACTTCTCTGGGTGATGCCACTAGGTTGGCAATCTCTTCAGCGTTGAACTGATCGTCTTTCAAAGCTGTTGCAGTCTGGCGTTTGGGTGGTCATTATATAGGATACAAAACTGCCATCAGGCCTGTGAGAACATGTGGTGGCCAGCATTCGGAGGATGGATGTAATTTTTTAAAAATCAAACATGATGGGAAAGCCCATTGCAAAGGATCTAATGGGTCTGTGTTTACTCAGTCATTTACTTTGAATCGGAATCAGGGTGGGTGTTTCCCACCTGAGTGACTGGTCTGGGGACAATTGATCATTTATTCATCCGTATTCTGTGGTAAGAATAACAGTAAGGCAACTATCCCTCATTTCATTAAGGAATAAGCCACTCAGCAACTTATGGGGTCTGTAAATGTGAGATTCCAGGTGGAAATCAGTAAGTGTCTGACTTTTACTGCTCACCTACAATCTGCATTCTCCATTTTGACCGAAAAGCCTTAGATTAAAATCCATGAAATACCAGAGTAAAAATATGCTCTTTTTTCTTCAAACCTATTTTTAAATTAATTATATGATAAGACTTGATTACCAGAAACAACTTCTCTGGCACTGAAAATTTTGTTTTGAAATTGTGAAATCTCATTCATTCAATCTGTTTTTATTTTTATGTAAAAGTTCCCTTGACTCGATTTCCCTATTTCTTAATTCTAATTTTCTTGACCTCTTTATTTTGCTTTCTTTGCACAGTTTCATATTGAATTAAATATTCTGATTGATACTTTCTCATTTAGACTTTATGGGGTAATGTGAAGATTTTTGAGTCTGTTTGACTGAAGGTACCCATTCCAGTTCACAATGATCACCTAATCCTGAGCAACAACACTGCCCTTTTTCTGATTCCTAACTCCAAAAGGTTTACATTGCAATGTAGAAACTCTCAAAATAGGTGGGTGCATCTAAGAGCTTGTGCCCTGTGAGTTTCATAATCACAGAACTCCCCAAAGCATGTTTTACCACTGGCAAAACATACTTACTAATGTAATACAGAGACAAAAATAGAAATTGCTGGAAGAACTGAGCAGGTCTGGCAGCATCTGTGGAGAGAAACCCACAACGTTAACTCTGATTTCTCTCCACAGATACTGACAGACCTGTTGAGGTTTTCTAGCAATTTCTATTTTTTTCTCTGATTTACAACATCCACATTTCTTTAGGTCTTTTATAATATAATACAGGAAACACAACAACCAGTTATATACAGCTAGCTCTCTCAAAGCAAGTGCTGATGACAGTCACAATGTGTAACTTCTGAGGACCTTTTTGGGAAAAATAATAATTTATGGAAAATATGTTCAAAGCAAACTGAAAATACGCATTGCCAAGAAAGTTTAAATAGATGGAATGCTCCATTCTGAGCCTGAAAGAGGGCACCAGGTGGAAATCCTCTCTCACGTTTTCTCCCCTGATCTGCGTTCAAAGGTCACTGCCATTAACTAGCACTTGGTGCCATCACTCAATGTACGAAAAATCCACATCTCCCCTCTGTCTTTTCACCAGAGCTTAATTGGTCGGGATGTTCAGAATATATCGAACACAGCATTAAATCATCCATCGCCAGCCTGGTCTCACTGTGTACAGTGTGTGTAGGTCAGGGCTTGCAGTACCAAAAGCTATTCCGTTTACCTCAATGTGATGCTCACAGTCCGGGATCCGCACTACCCTTTGGTTCAGTTTATCGTAGTCATGGAGCTCTGCCCCTTCGCCTTTCCCCACTCATGTGGAGGCATGGTGCTCAAGCTATTAATAACCAATTGCCTCTCATTTCAATGGGGAGAGATACCTATGGCCTCTTGTGGCACATTACCCAGCTCTCTGCTGTCTTTTGCAGAAAGCCATTCAACTCTCAGGATGTTTTATGTACAATGCGTTTTGTTTGACTCAATATGACTCATACAAAATTAGTTTGCAAATTCTTGTTGTGAAGTTCCAACAAATTATGGCTCAAATCCTCTGTGTTTGCTTTAGAATGGCTTTCAGCATCACTTGTGGCTTGCAAGGCCCTTATTTTCCATTGAACTCAAATTCTGTTCTGTCATGTACTTGGCAGAAGGTGATGTAATTCCAATAGCATTGCCTTGTTTCAACTCCTGGAAGCATTTCAGTGTAAATATTGTTATCCAGAAAGTACATGGAGCTCACATATTGCCTGAGCTATCAGTGATTTTACATCTTCTTTCAATCAGCAACTAGGACATAATTAAATGCTTGAAACATTTCAACTCGGCCCAAGGTTTTACAATGGCTGGCACTACTCAAACTTGCTGATAATGTTTCTATCCTTCAGTCAAATGTCCCACTAACCTTTCTCAATATTTTTCCTCATGTATTCTTAGGTATGGGTGTGACTGTAAAGGTCAATACTTATGGCTCATCGCTAGTGGCTCTGAAATGGGGCAAATGGGGCAAATGAGCTTTGCTACATCATTGGGTGATTACTAGGCCAAGCACATTGGTTACAATACAATATAAGCTCTGCACTACCTCATCCTCGAGTAGTTCAGTGTAATGTGTTTGAATTCATGATGCAACTGGTAACATACTCATCTCTGAGCCAGAAAGTTCTGGGTTCAAGCCTTACCTTGGGGACTCACTGCAGAAATCCCAGGGCGACCCTCCTGTGTAGTACCAAGGCGGTGCTGCACTGCTGGGAGTGCTGCCTTTGGTTGAGATGTGAAACCTCAACCACACCTGGCTGTCAAGGGGACAGCCTGACATTGTGAAAGACAGAAAGAGGACATCAATCACGCACCTTTGTAGTTGCTGGTGGCCCGGGCCCTAATGTACCTCAGCCTGTCTTGGACATTGTGTAAATTTAAGACCTCTCCAACTTCAAATACTGTTGATCTTGCCTTGTGGACCTCCTATGCTGCCATAACCTGTATGCCTTGCTCTGTCTAAGCACCTTATGACCCATATGTACATCTTTGCTATGATTTGCATATGCTACTCTCAAAACAAAGCTTATCACTGTACGTAGGTACTTGTGGCTGCATTAAATCAGTTCAAATCTACTTAGGGGCATAGAGATGAACAGCATGGATTCAGACTAGTCCAACTCATCCATACCAACTAGATATCCCAAATTAATCGAGTCCCATTAACCAGCATTTGGCCCAAAGCCCTCTAAACCCTTCCATTTCATGTACCCATCCAGATGCCTTTTAAAAGTTGTAATTGTGCCAGCCTCCACTACCTCCTCTGACAGCTCATTCCATATACACACCACCCTCTGCGTGAGAAGGTTGCCCCTTAGGTCCCTTTATAAATACTTCCCCTCTCACCTTAAACTTGATGCATTTGCCACGGTAATAGCTTGTCAAGGTTGAACATGCTTTATAATTAATGCTGTCATCACTGAAAGTTGCATTGAGTTGCATGAGCGTGTTACTTGGGTTGAGGTTGTTGATATTGAGATTGAAACAGAGCTGTTTGATCTGACCACGTCTGATTAATCTGCAGTAATTGCATTTGTCAGTAAACTGTGATGCTGTTGAAGAATATAATCTTTCCTTTATACACAGTTGGTAAAAGATTTTTGTGCAGAATTTACCCTGATGGGTTTACAGTGCATCATGTATAGAACCCAAATGGACGAGTCATGCTGCAGTGATGTTACTGGAGAGATCATCCAAAACCCCAGGTTAGGAACACTGGTGCAGCCTCAGGCATGAGTTTGAATCCCACCTTGATAGATGCTGAATTCAGTAAAAAGTTCAACAAAAGAAAATTGTTTGTCCAATAATGACCGTGTAGCTACTGTTGATTGTTAAAACTCATTTGGTTTAATAATGACATTTTTGGGGAAAATAAATCTGCTGTCCTTACTGGATCTGGTCGACATGTGAATTCAGACTCACAAAGTTGTGATTGACTCTTCACTACACAATGGGCAATTCGGGATGGGCAATAAATACTGGTCTCCTCATGACGTCCACATCCCACAAACAAAATAAAACAAACTCTAATATTGCTGTTCCAGGCTCCAACCAACTGGCTTCCTTTAATGCTTTCAGCATATCTTTGTGTCTCTTTTACCCTCATGTAGCATCTAGTTTCCCTTCAAATCTACTCATGTTATTCACCTCACCACAGTACACGATAGAAGAACAGAGAAACATGCATCCCACAGAACCTGGAACTCTTTCATTGATCGTTTGAAAAACAGAAATTCCTGGAAAAACTCAGCAGCTCTGGAAGCATCAGTGAAGAGAGAAACGGAGTTAATGTTTAAAGTTCAGTGCACCTTCTTTGGAATCGATAGCGAGGAAAAGGTGGTAACTATGCTGAAAATTGGAGGTGGTGAGGGGAGGGAGAAAAAGGAAGTGAGCAGATAATAGGAATCAGCCCAGAGAAAGAGAATGACAGCTAAAGTAGGCAAAGGAATGGATAGTAGTAAGGAAGGAAAGGAAACCTGATAACGGGGATCATAAGGAAGTGAAAATAGGTCAGCTGTGCTGAAAGAAGCCAATGCCTTCGACTGTGGGGTGGGTAAATGACATGGAAGAAGATGTTCAGGTTCTAAAATAATTCAGCTGGTGCAGTAGCAATCCCTCAGTCTCTTTCTTGCAATGTCAATTGAAGAGTAAATACTGGCCAATATGACAGGGACAACGGCCCTACTCTTCATTGAAATAGTGCCATGGGACCATTCACATCCATCTTCAAGGGACAGACAGGTTTAACTGAAAGGACAACAGCTTTTTGTTCTCTAGCCTTGAAAACATAAAAACAGGAGTAGGCCAATTAGCCCATTTAGAAACATAGAAAATAGGAGCAGGAGTAGCCCATTCGGCCCTTCAAACCTGTCGTGGGAAATCATGTCTACCTCTATGTCACTTTCCCGCACTATCTCCATGTCTATTGATGCCATTATCCTCCAGAAATCTATTGATTTCTGTAGTGAAACTGCTCAGCCTACACAGCTTATTGGAAATGCGGGAGAGACATTCAGTTGAGACATTCAAGCATTGGACAATTATTTGGATAGAAATAATGTGGGAGAAGATGGGGGAAAAGCTGGAGATTCTCATGAGGTAAAGATGAGGTGAAGAGCTGGTGCAGGGTGATCGGCCATCTGGGATCAAGAGTTCCAACATTCATTACCTTCTGGGTGACGGAATTCCTCCTCATCTCAGCCTTAAAAATTTACTTAGGTGTCAGAATAGGATTGAACCTGAGAGAGCAACTTGCAATGCAAGACTATAAATCGCAGCTGAAGATTGAGACCTACATGACTTACATGCGAGTCAGAATGGGATCATTAGGAGCAGCTGAGTTTGGAAAATAAACAAAGTGACATGTCACAAAATCAGTAAGTTCATTGGTTGATGAAACACTTTTTTTGGCTGGATGAAGTTTAACTGAGAAACAGCAGGAACATGTGAAGCAATACAATAATGTAATTTCAGTAAGACAAAGTAGAGTAAGGGACATTAAGTAACACAAGGGAACACAACGTCATTTAAAGACATGGTGGCCCATGTCACTCGATTGGAATGTGTGACCTGTAATGTGTGGCAAGTCATAGAAGGAACTCGCCAAGGTGAATGCTGAGAGGACATTTCCCCTGATGGGTATAGTCTCAGAATAAAGGGGCATCAATTTAAGACTGAAATGAGGAGGAATTTCTTCTCTCAGAGAGGTATAAATATTTGGAACGCTTTGCTACAGACAACTGTGCATTGGTGTGTGTGTTTAATGCTGAAATAGATTCTTAGTCAATCAGGGAATCAGGGGCTATGGGGAAAAGGCAGGAAAGTGGAAGTGAGGAATTTCGTGATCCGATTGAATGGTGGTGCAGTCTTCAAGGGCTGAAAGGCCTACTCTTGTTGCTGTTTCTTATGGTCTTATAGTCCTAAGTGTCCAGCAGGCAGATTCAATAGAGATATTCAAGACACCGTTGAAAAATTATTTGGATAGGAATAATGTGCAGGGTAAAGCTGCAGATTCTCACTGAGCAATGATGCTCATGTGAAGAGCTGGTGCAGACATAATGGGTCAAGTAGCCTTCATCTGCACTGTGCTACTTTGGTGATTCTCTGATGAATGACATGGCCTTATCCTGAGATTGCATCCCCTGGTTTCAGACTCTCAACCTCAGGAACACCAACCGAGATTTTTGTGCGCTGTGTCAGGAATGGGACTTGAACTAGCAACCTTTAGACTTAAAGGCAAGAATTTTACCAACAGATCTATAGCTGCTGCAGCCTCGTGCGCCACAGGCTAACCACAGTCAGAATTTGTGCGCTGGTTTGAATGTGGCTCAGGGAAGCCTGGCAGACTTTCCCTGCACCTTGGCTGACTCCATTTTCCTCCACCACCAGTTGCTGGGTGATTTTGTCAACCCTTTTCATTTGGTTCTGATTCCATAATTGTGCAAAACGCAATTTACAAATATCTATGGACTTCCTTAACACAACACGATTGAATTACCCAGTATATTTTTTCAATTATTTTTTGGGATGGTAAACTGGAAAATTCACTGCTTCGGGCCATGTCTGGACTGCTGTCTCCTTGTGTACAAGAGTCCAATTACTGCAGAGCAGATTTTGTTTTTGGAATAACAATTTCCTTTTGACAAAGGTCGGATCAGTTTTCTTTCAGACTGAACCAAGAGCAGAACACTGCAGATGTTGGATGCTCAAGTGGATGGATTGAATAGCTCCCTTTCTATTTTACTGTTTTAAACCGCTAACAGCTCTCTGTATCAGGAAGGGAATTAATCTTCAGCAGCGTGTACAAGAGGTGTACAAGATGATTAGGGGTTTAGATAGGGTCGACAGTGAGAATCTTTTTCCACGTATGGAGTCAGCTATTACAAGGGGGCATGGCTTTAAATTAAGGGGGGGTAGGTATAGGACAGATGTTAGGGGTAGGTTCTTTACTCAGCGAGTCGTGAGTTCATGGAATGCCCTGCCAGTAGCAGTGGTGGACTCTCCCTCATTATGGGCATTTAAGCGGGCATTGGATAGGCATATGGAGGATAGTGGGCTAGTGTAGGTTAGGTGGGCTTGGATCGGCGCAACATTGAGGGCCGAAGGGCCTGTACTGCGCTGTATTCTTCTATGTTCTATGTTCTATAACCAACCACGCCATAACTAGATTATTCCCATTGTCTCTGAGCTGCACTGCATTTCCCTAGGGATTTGATAGAACATACATGGAGAAACATGGAGATACATTGGCGGCACGGTGGCTCAGTGGTTAGCACTGCTGCCTCACAGCACCAGGGTCCCTGGTTTAATTCCAGCCTCGGGTGACTGTCTGTGTGGAGTTTGCATATCCTCCCTGTGTCTGCATGGGTTTCCTCCCACAGTCCAAAGATGTGCAGGTCAAGTGAATTGGCCATGCTAAATTGCCCATCGTGTTAGGTGCATTAGTCAGAGGGAAGTGGGTCTGGGTGGGTTACTCTTTGGAGGGTTGGTGTGAACTTGTTGGGCTGAAGGGCCTGTTTCCACACTGTAGGGAATGGAATCTAATCTAATCTAATCTAAAAAAAAACTTATTCCTCTGGTGGGTAGGTTGGGAGAGTGGGTGCTACAGCACAGCAAACTTCTTCAAATTACCATAGTATCCCGACAGTGTAGAGATGGCCATTGAGTCCACACCAACCCTCCAAAGAGCATCCCACCCCAACCATATAACCCTGCAATTTCTCATGGCTAATCCACCTAACCTACACATCCCTGGACACTATGGGCAATTTAGCATAGCCAGTCCACATAACCTGCATATCTTTGGACTGTGGGTGTAAACCAGTAATGCCTGGAGACAGTCACCTGAGACTTGAATTGAACTCAGGTCCCTGGCACTGTGAGACAGCAGTGCTAACCACTGAGCCATCATGCCAGCCCAGATTAAAGCAACATCATTTTGGGAGTGAAATGAGGAACCACTTTCACATGGAAACAGCAGTGGGAATCTCAAACATTTTTTTTCTGAAAATATTAAGGATGGTGGAAGTGATAGTGAAAGCAGCGAGTCAATTGTTCAACCCTAACTCTGAGATTTTTTGAGTATTTCAGGAAAAAGACATGCTTTGTTGAAGATTGGAGCCTTGCACTCATCAGAGCAGTTTGTAAGAATACAGATGTATCTGGCAATGAAGGGAAATCAAACACCTGAGGTGCTGTTCCTACCTTAACATCCTCCATAGTCACCGACCCTCTGGAAATTGTCTAGAATCCTCAGGAATTGTGGAGGAATTTCCTGGTCACTGCCATTAGCCAACCCAACTGAGTAAGCCGCGTGGTGTTTTTGTGTGATTGTAGATTATTTTCTCCTGTTGACTTTGAACAGATGTTCAGTGGTTTTGGGAAATGGGAAAAGAGCTGGAATGGAATGAAGTTTCCTCAAACAGTGGCCAATCTAAGTTGGCAACTCTGTCTGAAATCTGGGTTATCTCTTTTTTTCAAATCGATTCACCTTTATTGACTGGGTATTGATGGCGACTGGGGTGGGCTGCGAGATGCAGGTTAGCAACTTTGATGCCTCATATATCCGGTTCCCAATTTCAGACTACAATAGACTTAGATGTGGAAAAGTTGTTTCACTTAGTGGGAGAACTGAGGAACAGATGGTATCATCTCAGAATAAAAGGTTGCACATTTAAGACAGAGTTGAAGAGGAGTTTCTTCTCTGAGAGGGTACTGAATGTGTGGAATTCTTTACCACAGAGGCTAGATTGTTAAGTATATTCAAGGGCTGAGATAGATTTTTAATCATTAAGGAAATGGGGGAGGGGCAGGAAAGTGGAGTTGAGGACTATCAGATCAGCCATGAACTCATTAAATGGTGGTTCTGGATTAGACTGATGCTGGAAAAGCACAGCAGTTCAGGCAGCATCCGAGGAGCAAGAAAATCGACGTTTCGGGTAAAAGCCCTTCATCAGGAATGCAGACAGAGTGCCTGAAGGGTGGAGAGATAAATGAGAGGAGGGTGGGGGTGGGAAAAAAGTAGCATAGAATACAATAGGTGAGTGAGGGTGGGGATGAAGGTGATAGGTCAGGGAGGAAGGATAGGTTGGGGAGGAGGGTGGGGGAAGGTAGCAAAGAGTACAATGGGTAGATGGGGTGGGATGAAGGTGATAGATCAGAGAGGAGGGTGGAGATGATAGGTGGAAAGGAAGATAGGCCCACCCCCACCCTCATCTCATTTATCTCTCCACCCTTCAGGCACTCTGCCTATATTCCTCTTGAAGGGCTTTTGCCTGAAACATCGATTTTTCTGCTTCTTGGATGCTGCCTGAACTGCTGTGCTTTTCCAGCACCACTCTCATCCAGAATCTGGTTTCCAGCATCTGCAGTCATTGTTTATACCTCATTAAATGGCGGAACAGTCTAGACCGTCTGAATTGCCTACTTCTGCTCTGACAACTTTTGTTTTAACGGGATGTGGATGTCACTGGCCAGGTCAGTATTTATTGCCCATCCCTAATTGACCAGAGGACAGTTGTGAATCAACCACATTGCTGTGGTTCTGGAGTCACATGTAGGCCAGACCCAGGAAGGATGGCCGGTTTCCTTCACTGAAGTGTGTCGGTGAATCAGATGGGTTTTTCTGACAATCGGTAATGGTTTCATGGTGACCATAACTCTTAATCCCAACTTTAGTTTTCTGGACTGAGGCATTGTTATTTGGGGAAATACAGAGCAGAGACCAAAGCAGAGATGTAACATCAGATACAGCTCAGGTATTTCTTGAAAGGGTAACCCTATCTGGCTGTCACATTCCTAGGAACGTAATGTTGCACAACTGAGATGAAAGAGATGGATGATTTATGTTTATCACTGATATTACCCCCACATCCCCCACTCCCCACCCCCACCCCTTCAGTCAGGAGTAGGTATGAATCCTTCATTCAGGTAGCAACACCAGAAATTTATTTTCTTACCTTTTCTAAAAACAAAACAATTTGGTGAATCTCATTTCATCACAATGCATGTCTTATTTTCTGCTGGGAAATGTGACTCTTTGCACGTTCAATGTAGGGAGGAAGTGCATACAGGCCAACGAAATGTGCTTTGATCATTGCTCCTTCATTCCCAACAATGGAACAGGCCTCACTTCCAGCAGGGTCCATCTTGAAGAATCTGTGGTGGTGTATAACATGCAATGGCAAGTTGTCAGTCAGTTTGAGATCTCTCCAATCAAGCAAAAGACAAAGCAAGTTGGGGAGGAGATCTAAAATGGACTAGTGCTTTACTGTTTATTGTCTGTTTCCCAAAACTCCAGTGGCTGCAAGATTGGGCTCCTGTTCAGTTGTCTCTGATTGCCACAATCTGTACAGGCTCCTATACTAATTGCAGGATATTGCGTAAACTTTGAAAGTTGGCATCTAGCTTCTGCCTAGTGATGCTACAGCATTTTGGGACAAGCAGTGATAAACAGACAGGGCCACATATCACAAGCACTGAGAGCATGGATAACTAAAAGTGTGCCAAACTACATCTCATGATTAGTTTAGTATCTGCCTTTTTAACTGCTTCGAGCAACTTTCAAAAAAAAAACAACACTCCATTGTCTGGAGTATCCATCTAAAGAGAAGAGGAAATAGCTGCAAAAGCTGCTCTCTCTTTGCACTTAAAATGCATTGACACAATTATTGATCTCCAATACAACTGTGAATAAAACAGACATTGAGGTATCATCCTGTAGGCATATAATCGCCAATAAAGCCCTGACTTTACTGTAACATCACTGGACCCAAACCTGGATCGTGTTTAAATGCCCATTGATTGATCATTCAAGTTTAATTAATTTGTTTTTTTAACACAGAGATTGAGAAAATTATTCAGGCTTTTGATAGAATAAAGGAAGAAAAATTCCACTTCCAGAAGGTTGGTAACCAAAGGGCATGGACAAAGGAGATTGGCTAAAGAACCAAGGGTCATGGAGGAGAAACAAGAGCAATTAGCAATCCAGAGACCCGGTAATGTTCTGAGATCCAGGTTCCAATCCTGCTATGGCAGATGGTGGAATTCAAATCCACTAAAAATCTAGATTGAAGAGTTGTTGATTGTTAGGGAATACCCAACTGTTTGCCAATACCCTTTTAGGAAAGGGAACTGCCATCCTTACCCAGTCTGGCATCCAGACTGCAGCAGTGTGGTTGACTCTTGTGGGCAATTAAGGATGGGCACCAAATGCTGTCCTAGTCAGTGGTGACCACAACCTGTGACTAGCTCTCTCAAACAGTTGGCAGAGGCAAGATGGGGTGAGTAACCTGCTAGTGTGCTGCCTGGTTGTATGACTTTGACAGAAGATGGCAGTGGCATGGTGACTCAGTGGTTAGCGCTGCTGCCTCATAGCGCCAGGGACCAGGGTTCGATTCCAGCCTTGGCCGACAGTCTGTGTTGAGTTTGCACATTCTTCACGTGTCTGCGGGGGTTTCCTCTGGGTGCTCTGGTTTCCTCCCACAGTCCAAAGATGTGCAGGTCAGGTGAATTGTCCACAGTATTCAGGGATGTATAGGTTAGGTGCATTAGTCAAGGGAAATGTAGGGTAATGGGTCTGGATGGGATACTCTTCAGAGGGGCGATGTGTACTTGTTGGGCTGAAGGGCCTGTTTCCATACCGTAGGAATTCTAGTTCATTGTGTGGCCTGTTGGCAAACGGTTCTGGTCTGATCTGAAAATGTGTTGCTGGAAAAGCGCAGCAGGTCAGGCAGCATCCAGGGAACAGGAGAATCAACGTTTCGGGCATAAGCCTGGTTCTGGTCTGATCCATGTTGTTCTTAAGTCGCGTGGACTTGGATCAGTTGCTGCAGGCAGAATACTTCAGCGGGAGAAGAAAGAAACCAGCCAAAACATTTGTTTGTGGTACTAACAAGACACAGTTGTGGAGAGAAGGGCAGACGGGGCTTTGATTTACTGCCTCATCTGAAAAGCAGCGCCTCCAACAATGCATTGTTACCTCAACAGTGAAGAGGGATAGATCGGGCAGAAAGGGAGCAATGATCTCTACTGTTTGCTGAGTCCAGGATGAGTCTGAAAATTCGAGCTAGCCCTTTTAGGAAATATTTCTTCACTCAGGGTGGCAAGAATTTGGAAGGGAGATTGGAACAATCCTTGGATAAGCACATGGATGATGATAGGAATGATGTAAGGGGACGAGCTGAGAATAGTTCACAGGTTGGTGCAACATCGAGGGTTGATGGGCCTGTTCTGCACTGTATTGTTCTATGTTCTATGTTCTAAATGCCAATTGATGCTTGAAAATTTGTTCATTTTAAATCTGTGAACCAAAGGCATAAGGAGTAAAAGTGAGTTTGTGGAGTCAGGATACAGATCAGCTTGGAACTCATTGAGTGCTCAGACCTGAGGAGCTGAATGGTCTCCTTCTTGTTCCTCTAGATTGTCAGCCTCAGTGATGCGGTTGCATTTCTGGAATGAGTGTCGCCACACAGTTCAAAGTTAACTCAAGAGCAAAAGGCTACCATTACTGAATATGTCCACGGCCACAACCTGTAGTCTTATTGGGCATGTTCGTGCTGGTTACAGAAATAAGCCACGACAAATAAACCCGCCCAGGCACGTAAAATAACAGAAACGTCGAGACATGGAAGCATTGAGGCAGAGCAACATAGTAGGAGCGGGTCATTCAGACCTTGGTTCCTGCTTCACCATTCAATATGATGATGGCTGATCTTGTACCCTGTTCCCATTCTCTCCCCATGCCCTTTAGCCCCAAGAACTAGATCCATCTCTTGAAAACATTCAATGTTTTGGCCTCAACGGCTTTCAATGGCAGAGAATTCCTGAGGCTCACCACTCTTTGAGTGAAGGCATTTCTCCTCACCTAAATGGCTTAACACGTATCCAGAATCTGTGACCCCTGGTACTAGACTCCCGGGTCATGGGAAACAACCTTCCTACATTCATAGATAATGTAGGAATAAACCCAGACTGTGCTGGTTACTACTCGCTCACTTCATAATCCTGCTGTATCTCTGCTGATTCGAACTGCAGTGGGCTTTGTTTCAGAGTCTTGTCACCCAGTGGTTGGTTGCTGGATGGATTAATGACCCAGACACATGAGTTCAAAACCCACCACAGCAGCTGGTGAATTTAGATTAGATTAGATTACTTACAGTATGGAAACAGGCCCTTCGACCCAACAAGTCCACACCGACCCTCTGAAGAGTAACCCACCCAGACCCATTTCCCTCTGACGAATGCACCTATCACCATGGACAATTTAGCATGACCAATTCACCTGACCTGCACATCTTTGGACTGTGGGAGGAAACTGGAGCACATGGAGGAAACCCTTGCAGACACAGGGAGAATGTGCAAACTCCATGCAGGCAGTCACCCGAGGCTGGAATCGAACCTGGGACCCTGGTGTTGTGAGGCAGCAGTGCTAACCACTGAGCCACTGTTAATTAAACAAAGCTGGTGCTACTATCTCTGACTGTGAAATGAGTGGATGGACATAAAAACCCATTTAGTTCACTCTTGCCCTTTCAAGAAGGAAATCTGTTTTCCCTGCCTGGATTTCTGTAGAGACAGCTCCAAGGATACTGAACGATAGGCAGTAAATGCTGGCCTTGCCGAGGTGCCTACATCATGTAAATGAATTTAAACATGACTCACAATTCCAAGTAACCACTATGACTGCCCCCGAGCCTATTTGCTCATTTGTTGAGCCACTGTGATTATAACAAGCAGCAGCCTTCAATCCTCAACCAGAAAGCAACAACGACAGACAACAGCAAAGTGAGTGAACCAAGCGTAGCACACAGCTTGCAGCCTTCCCACAGGGGATTTAGGCAATCTTCTATCAGCCCGGAAATATTTTTTTGTCTCCTTCTGTAGGGCAAGGTCATAAACAAGGTGGATGTATTTTTTGTTTTGAGAATCAATGCATGCTTACCTGTCATTTGTAGCTGTCCTTTTATTGATCGCAGTGAGCTGAAAAAATGAAATTTGTTCCCTGTTACGTATTTAATTGGCCCAAATGTTCATGTCTGTGTGATGAATGCAGTAGGGACAGTAACATGCAGCTTCATCGTCAGAAAGTTGTGCTTTCAAATCTCACCGGCAAATATCTTGGGTTTTATGAGGGGATGCTTTCTTGGTGCAAATACTGCTTTTTGCAACGGACATGAGTCTCAAGCTCCCACCGTCTGCTGCCATGGTTCAAGGAAACTTGAAAGGGTTCAAAAACGATTTACAAGGATCTTGCCAGGATTGGAAGATTTGAGCTATGGGTAGAGGCTGAATAGGCTGGGGCTGTTTTCCCTGGAGTGTTGAAGGCTGAGGGGTGACCTTATAGAGATTTATAAAATCATGAGGGGCATGGATAGGATAAAGAGACAAAGTCTTTTCCCTAGGGTGGGGGAATCTAGAACTAAGGGGGTTAGGTTTAGGGTGAGAGGGGAAAGATATAAAAGAGAACTAAGGGGCAATTTTTTCACGCAATTTTTTTCCATACGTGAAAGGAATGAGCTACTAGAGGAGGTAGTGGAGGCTGGTACAATTGCAACATTTAAAAGGCACCTAGATGGGTATATGAATCGGAAGGGTTTGGAGGGATATGGGTCAAGTGCTGGCAAATGGGACTAGATTGGGTTGAGATATCTGGTCGGCATGGACGTGTTGGAATAAAGGGTCTGTTTCTGTTTTGTACATCCCTATGACTCTATGACTCTAATTGGAGACATTCTCAGCACATTATTCTGAGATGAACAGTCTCCTGCCCAGAAGCTCTCCCTCAATCATGACGTCAAAAGATGAATTATTGACTAATTATCTCAGTGCTGTTTGTAGGAGCTCACTGCAAATAATTATTGGAACGTCATAAGAATGAGAAGAGCACAGTATGAATACAAAACTTTTCTCCCTCTATAGATTTTCTGGTGCTTTTCATAAAGAAAGTGATTTTGTCTCTTTATTCACATGAAAACATGATATACCACATACTGCACTGTGCTTGGAAAAAGCTACTGTGCTGAGGGAGTTAGAGAAAAATAACGTGATACGGCCCATTATAGTTCATTTTATAAAAGAATCAAAGTTGATCTATTTAAAGAGTGAATTGAGGTTAGTAAATTCTTTTGACCTGAGTGGGTATTGCTAAAATCTGACATTGTATAGAACTGTACTCCGAACTCCAAATGAAGCTTGTATATTCATCAGCACTTGCAACATTTAAGAGGCATTTGGGTGGGTGAAAGAATAGGAAGGGTTTGGAGGATATGGGTCGGGTGCTGGTGGGTGGGACTAGATTGGGTTGGGATATCTGGTCGGCATGGATTTTAGCAGCAGACTTTGTTTCAGAAGCTGGAATCTCCACCTACTGTTACACTGAAACCTCTCCAGGGCCCTTGTCTGAACCGAAGGGTCTGTTTCCATGTTGTACATCTCTATGACTCTATGATCTGCTAAAAACAGAAGATAAGGCTGGATCATGAAATGGTGAGAGGACAGAGGTTAGCCACTCAATTTGGCGTACTCGAAGAAATGTGCCAGCTTATGGCATATTTGTTCATATTCACTCATGGCATGTGGGTTTTGCTGACTCGGCCAACATTTCATTGCCCATCCCTAATTGCCCCAAGGGTAGTTAAGACTCAATAACTTGATATGGTGTCACATGTACCAGACCAGATATGATTTCATTCCCTGAAGGACACTAGTAAAGCAGATTTTTGCATTAATGGCTAAAATAAAACAAGGAACTGTGGATCAAAGACAACAACAGAAATTGCTGGAAAAGCTCAGCAGGTTTGGCAGCATCTGTGGAGACAGTGAGGACTGCAGATGCTGGAAAGTCAGAGTCGGTCAAGTGTGGAGCTGGAAAAAACACAGCAGGTCAGGTAGCATCAGAGGAGCAGGCATCTGAGGAGCAGAATCAGAGTTAATCTTTTGGATTGAGTGACCCTCCTCTTAGCTTTTCCAGCAATCTCTATTTTGTTTCTGATTTACAGCATCCCAAGTTCTTTCGGTTTTTAAAGAACTGTAGGTGCGTGAAATCTGAAACCGAAATTGCTAGAGAAACTCAGCAGGTCTGCCAGCACCTATGGAGAGAGAACAGAGCCAATGTTTCAAGTGAAGAGGAGTCCCTGGGCTCAAACGCTCTCCCTTTTACTCTCTCCATGGATGCTGCAAGACCTGCTGATTTTCTCCAGCAATTTCTGCTTTTGGTTTGGGTTTTTATGATAATTGACAATAGTTACTTGCTTACCATTAGGTCAGCTTTTTGTTAATTCCCATGGTGACAGCACTTGTCCCAGAGCATTCATCTCGAGTTCTGCATTATTAGCCCACTGACATTACCACAGAGTCACCACATCCCCTAACTGCATTCCCCCCTGCCTTTTACCCTGCTTTGTTTTATTTCTTCAGGTAACAATCCACATCCCAGCATGATTACGTTGAGCCCAACACAGTATAAAGAATAGAATGCTTGTCATTGAATATTGCTGATCAGCTGTGACAGATGATTCGCAATAATTAATGACTAATAGGTTAAAAAAAACACATACAAGAAACCATATAGTCCTCCATAATTTTGGTTTTTAGGTTCATTCCATTTTTGATTAAGTATTCCCACTGCTTTGAAAGGTCAGTCCTGCTACCGTGATATTTTAGCAGCAGACTTTGTTTCAGAAGTTGGAATCTCCACCTACTGTTACACTGAAACCTCTCCAGGGCCCTTGTCTGTATGTGTTGGGGGCAATGGATACAGGCTGCAGAGGGCACTGGACCAGCTGGCTTACCTTTTTGCATTGAACTTTGGCCCTATGTTTCTATAAGTCATAAACTTTACCAGAAGAAAGGGATAATCTGTGAAAATGTCCTACTACGACTTTTCAGATTCACATTGAGTTAGTTGAGTAAACTCCTCAGTTCAGTTCACAATTGGAACTGTAAGAGTTTATAAGAGGGTGAAAGCGTTTACAGATGTAGGGAGAGGCAAGATCTCGAAGAAATTTAAATTGGATGAAAATTTTAAACTTGAGAGTCATTAGAGGACTGGAAGTCAATAAAAGGGTGGTACATGCATGGGGCAAGGTGCAAAGTCGGACATGGGCATCATAAATTTAAATGGGTGTCAGCTTTTTGGATAGAGGAGAATGAGAGTTTGCTCAGGGCACTGTTGGGATAGTAGAGTCTGGAGAAGGGAAAGGTGTGCATGAGTGTTTGAGCAGTTACCGTTGGAGAGTAGGTTGTGAAGCAAAGGGTCTGGTGTCAGAAGCTCAGCTGAGTTAGATAGAGATTGTGAATAACAGGAGACAGTGGCTGGGGAGGAAGATGGAATTTGAAAGTGTAAAGTTCCTCACCCGAGTTAACAGTACAGACACAACAGCAGTCAAGCTTCATCAAGACTCATTTGCATACCTCCAGTACACAATGTGAGAGTAATTCCTTGGTTTAATGCAATCAGCAGTGATGGCATTTAAAGAATAAATGTTGGCTGGGTTTCAGTGAAGGCAGACACATAACACAAAAGAGGAAAGCATATAGAGTCATACAACTCGAAAACAGATCCTTTGGCCCGAACCAGTCCATGCCGATGATCATTCCAAACTAAACTAGTCCCACCTGCCAGAGCTTGGCCCAGATCTCTCCAAACATTTCTTATTCATGTACTTGCAAACATTTCTTATGCATATAATTATCCAAATGTCTTTTAAATGTTTTAATTGTACCCGCATCCACTATTTCCTCTGGAAATTCATTCCACATACGAACCACGCTCTTTGCAAAAAAATTGTCCCTCATGTATTTTTTTAATCTTTCTCCTTTCAATTACCCCTGAGTCTTGAAGTTCCCAACCCTAGGAAAAAGACACCTGCCATTCACCCCTCATGATTTTATAAACCTTTATAAAGTCACCCTCAATCTCCTACACTTCAGTGAAAGGAATCCCATCCTATCTAGCCTCTCCTTATAACACAAGTCCTCCATTCCCAGCAACATCCCCAATAAATCTCTTCTGAACCCTATCCAAGTTAATAATATCCTTCCTATAACAGGGTGACCAGAACTGGACACACTACTCTAGAAGAGGCCTGGTGTTAGGTTGGAAGAGGTGAGATGGGGAAAGTTGATAAGGAGCAACAGGTATCATTGCAGAAATAGGCTATTCAGCTCATTGAATCTGGTCTACCATTCAAAGAGGTCTAATCAAACTCAACTCCAATTTCCTTCCTTTTTCTCATAGCCTTTGATTCCCTTACTGACGTAAGATTCCTCTCTGTCTCAGTCTTGACTATATAGAGGAACCTCGATTATCTAAACAACACAGGTGGGGAGTATTTTGTTCAGATAATCGACTGTTCGAATAATCGAAAGCCAGATAACACAGTTTAGCCAAGCATTGGGACCTTGCGATATTGTCCGGATAATCTGAAATTCAGATAATTGAATGCTGGATAGATTAGATTAGATTACTTATAGTATGGAAACAGGCCCTTTGGCCCAACAAGTCCACACTGACCTGCCGAAGCACAACCCACCCACACCCATTCCCCTACATTTACCCCTTCGCCTAATACTACGGGCAATTTAGAATGGTCAATTCAACTAACCTGCACATTTTTGGACTGTGGGAGGAAACCGGAGCACCCAGAGGAAACCCACGCAGACACGGGGAGAATGTGCAAACTCCACACAGTCAGTCGCCTGAGGCGGGAATTGAACCCGGGTTTCTGGTGCTGTGTGGCAGCAGTGCTAACCACTGTGCCACCGTGCCGCCCATTAATCAAGGTTGTTCAGTAATTAACAACACAGCCTCTTCATCCCTTTGCGCTAAAGAATTCCACAGATTCACTACTCTCTGAGCAAAAACATTCCTTCACATCGCTCTCTTAATTGGACAGCACTTTACGCTGAGATGATGCCCTCCAGTCCTAGTCTCTCATACAAGTGAAAACAACCTTTTCACATCTATCCTGTGGAGTCCATTAAGAATCCTAGATGTTTTAATAAGAGGGACTCTCATTCTCCTAAATTCCAATGAGTACAGTCCCAGCCTACTTCATCTCTCCTCACAAGATATCTATCTCTCCATACCCAGGATCAATCGAGTGAACTTTTTCCCAACTCCTTCCAAAGCCAGTATATCTTTCTTTTGACAAGCGGACCAAAACTGTTGTGTTCCAGGTGTGGTCTAAATCGTGCTGAAAAATGTGTCGCTGGAAAAGCGCAGCAGGCCAGGCAGCATCCAAGGAGCAGGAGAATCGACGTTTCAGGCATAAGCCCTTCTTCAGCATCTGCAGTCCTCACTTTCTCCGTGGTCTAAATAGTGCCTTGTACAGTTTTTGTGAGACTTCCCTATTTTAATAACGCATCCTCTTGGAATTAAAGGCCAACATTACATTTGTGTTCCATGTTACCCACTGAACATAAATGCTGGCTTTTTATGAATTACCCATGAGGCCTCCCAAATCCCTCAGTGACACAGCCTTGTGCAGTCTTTCTCCATTTAAATAATATTCAGCTCTTCTACTATTCCTGTCAAAACCTCACATTTTCCCACATTATATTCTGTCTGCCAAGCTTTAGTCCACTCACTTAATCTGTCTGTATCCCTTTGCAGAATTTATGTGATCCTTACCATTTGCCTTTTCACCTAGAATCGTAGAATCCCAACAGAGTGGAAACTGGCCATTCGGCCCAACAAGTCCACACCAACTCTCCAAAGAGTAACCCACCCAGACCCATTTCCCCTACCCTGTGCTTACCCCTAACTAATGCACCTAATCTACACATCCCTAAACACTAGGGGCAATTTAGCATGGCCAATCCACTGAACCTGTACACCTTTGGATTGTGGGAGGAAACCGGAGCACTCAGAGGTAAACCCACACAGACACAGAGAGAATATGCAAACTCCACACAGCCAGTCACCCGAAATGGGAATCAAACCTGGGTCCCTGGTGCGATAAGGCAGCAGTGCTAACCACTGAGCCACCGTGCACCCAAATTATGAGCAGCAACCCATCTGTTTACTCATGTCCTTTAGGGATAAAACTGTGGTCTGTACGTCGTGTGGCCTAAATGTGACTCCAGACCAACAGCACTATGATTGGCCCATACTGTCCTCTGGGCATTTAGGAACAGGCAATCAATGCTGGCCTAGTGCCAATATCCAGTGAGTGAATTTTTAAAAAATATATACATTCATGACTCAAAATTCTCGACAGAGTTGCTTTTTAAAAGATAATAGACAATAGACAATAGGTGCAGGAGTAGGCCATTCAGCCCTTCGAACCTGCACCGCCATTCAATATGATCATGGCTGATCATTCCTAATCAATTTCCTGTTCCTGCCTTATCTCCATAAACCTTGATTCCACTCTCCTTGAGAGCTCTATCCAACTCTTTCTTAAATGAATCCAGAGACTGGGCCTCCACTGCCCTCTGGGGCAGAGCATTCCACACAGCCACCACTCTCTGGGTGAAAACGTTTCTCCTCATCTCTGTCCTAAATGGCCTACCCCATATTTTTAAGCTGTGTCCTCTGGTTCAGCACTCACCCATCAGCGGAAACATGCTTCCTGC
>NC_057724.1:72165837-72240776 GCF_004010195.1 Chiloscyllium plagiosum | reverse complement strand
CATCCCCTGATTCTGGGTCCCCCCGCGCAAGGGACTGAATATCATCCCTTACCAACAAGGCCACCCCACCCCCTCTGCCCGTCAGTCTGTCCTTACGATAGCACGTGTAGCCTTGAATATTCATTTCCCAGGCCCTGTCCACTTGGAGCCACGTCTCAGTTATCCCCACAATATCGTATCTGCCAATTTCCAAAAGAGCCTCAAGCTCATCCATCTTATGTCTAATGCTTCGTGCATTCATGTATAGTATTTTTAATTTGTTACTGCTCTCACCCTTCCCATCAACCCCTATTTCACTCAACCTTACAGCATGATCCCTTTCCGAGTTTTCTGCCTCATTGATACAGTTGTCTTTCTTGTTCTAACTTCTTGTTCTTGTTCTTGTTCTAACTTTCCCTTCAATTTCCTTTTTAGACATCCATTTTGTCTCCTCCCCCCCGCTACTTAGTTTAAATGTAGCGGTGTTGCAGTAGAAAACCTGCCTGCCAGAATGCTGGTCCCTAACCTATTAAGGTGCAAACCGTCTCTCTTGTAGAATTTATGGATATTTAAATGCCATAAAATATTAATATTAATTAAAGCTATTTAAAATAAATTTAAATATAATACTTGTGACAATGTGCCCTTTTCTTCAGGAAAATATCATCCTCCCATATTTCTCCCAGCAGCACCTCGTTTCTGGTTTATAATGGGGATGACTAAGGAAGAGGGAAGCTGGAGCCAGGGCAGGGGGCAATAGTTACCATGTTGATTAAAGGGACTTTCCAAAATCATTGCACCCTTTGAGTTCAGTTCTAAAAAGACAACCATCTTTCCTAATGCTACTGTTAATAATTTCATGTAATTAAGTGCTGGGGCTGTTGGGCAGTTCATTGTAAGAGGAGGCTGGTTGAGAAGCTTCAGTGATCCTCCAGCTATTCATTCAGTGAGCAGCTTGTCACTTGTCAAGAGATTCTCATCAGAAGGTCTTCAATTATTTCTCTCATTGCTGTACAGTTCGCAGTTATGGATACCATCAAGTTCATAATTCCTGGTGAATTCCTCATACACAGTAATGTGAATGATTGACTTGCCACCAACCCGAGCAACGTGACAGTGAGAAAGAGTAATTGTGCAAGATGTGGTAAAAACCAGTAACACTGATGGGCAGGAAAGCAGCATTAATTTTCCAGGTTTCACTATGCCGCATCAGCTGGGTTAGCAGGCCTCAATTTTAAAATTCTCATCCTTGTTTTCAAATCACGCCATGGCCTTGCCCCTCCCTACGTCTGGAATCTCCTCCAATCTGATAATCCTCCAAGATCCCTGCGTTCCTCCAATGTAGACCCCTTGAATATCCCTCATTTTAATTCAGGCTGCGCCTTCAGCTGCCGAGATGTTGAGTTTTGGAATTTCTTCGTCAACCTTCCTCACCTTTCTTCCTGTCTCCGTCTCTCTCTCTCTCTCTCTCTCTCTGTCTCACACACACACACACACTCTCATACACACTCTCTTGCTCAGACATGCACCACACACTCATACTCTCACACACATTCACTCACTCACTCTCACTTTCACTCATTCACTTGCTCTCTCTCATAAACACACATACATACCTATAATCGGATTCTCGCTCACACAGATGCACACACAGTCTTTCTCTCTCACACACACACTCAGTTGCATTTTCTCTGTCAATGTCTCTCTCTCACATGCTCACATATACACTTGCATACCTTCTCTGACGTGCACACATACTCTCTCATGTGCACATGCACTCTCTCATGTACACTCACACTCACTCACATGTGCACAACTCCCCCTCTCACATAGACACACATCGAATTTGGACCAAACTTTTGTTAATGCATTTGAAAGTTGCAATAGAATGCACCAAATAATGGAACAACACACGAGATGTAGAAAGACCATGGAATGTATGTCCTCTGATCCTTAAAGATACCAGCACAGGTCAATAAAATGATAAGAAGCCACATAGCATGCTTTCTTTCATTAGTCAAGGTACAGAATATTAGTTGAAGGAAGTTATTTCAGAATTGCATACAGAACAATTGGACCGCAGCTTGAGAATTGTATATGGTTCTGGTCATCACATTACAAGAAAGATGTGATTTATAAGGATGTTGCCCAACTGGGACATTTTGGTTATGTGGATTGTTGAAGTTTTTCTGGACTTTATAAAAGCAAGTAATCTGACACCCCTTGTCAGTGTTAGTCATACGGCTGCTTGTCCCAGCACTGGGGGAGGATCCAGATGTGTATGAACTGTAGCTGGGGCTGAGCACAAATGGACTTTTACCTGGCAACAAGTAGCTGATTGGTCTGTGGACTAGAGAACCAGTTATCGATGACAAAGGTCTTCTACCAGCAATAACATGATTGAGTCCTGAACAGCTTGGAGATGTGAATTTTTGGGGTAGAAGCAATTGGACACCTGGGAGGGAAGGAGCTGTTTTGACTCTGCAGTAAAATAAATCTCAAGCGTCAATATAACCAGTTTATTTATCAGGTTATGGTAAGCTGCAATTTTGAACTGAAGGGCAGAGACTTTTTTAAGTGTAAACTAGCCACCCCTGCCTTTTGCCAACAACTGAAAAGGACCTGGAGAAAGAAGATTGAGAAGCTGCATTCTGATTCCTGAAGAAGGGCCTGTGCCCGAAACGTCGAATCTCCTGTTCCTTGGATGCTGCCTGACCTGCTGTGCTGTTCCAGCAATAAAGTTTCAACTTTGATCTCCAGCATCTGCAGACCTCACTTTCTCCTGCATTCTGATCATCACAAGAATCATCTCAGCTGACCCTGGGCTCACTGATCTGCCCCACACTGAGTCTGTCCCTCTGCCTATAAACCCATTTCATTTTTCATGTCTGTCTATTTGTGTGTATAATGGGGGAGGTTTATAACTGGGTTAGAGTTTTAAGTAGTAGAGTTATACGTTGATAATTGTTTAGCTGGCGTTAGAATCCATTTCTGTGCAATAAATTGCATTTATTATTAAGTGCAATAAGCTAACCCATCCTTTCTGTCAACCTGGGTCTAAAAGACAGACAGATTGGGGAATTCTGCATACTTTTAAAAGTCTTTAACTATTGTGATGACTCTGGGAATAGTGGGGTTTAATTTCCATTGCACTACCCTAGTGAGGTGTGGCATTGCTTTGATTCTAATCCACCTATTACCTATGGGTAATGGGAATAGATTTATCTAGAATATCTGGTCGGTATGGGTAAAGTGGGCTGGAGGGTATGTTTCCGTGCTGTATATCTCTATGAGTCCACGAGCAGAGTGCAGTACTAGATCTGGGCTGGGTTCCTTGGACCATCAGATAGAAAAACATGTTTTTTCACAGAATGCGGACATTGCTGGCTGTGCCTGTGTTGGCAGTCCATTTCTAATTGTCCCGGTAAAGGTAGTAATGAGCTCCCTTCTGGAACTACTACCATCCTTGGGTCTGAAAACCACCACAGTGCCTCTGGGAAGGGAATTCCATGATTTTGACCCAGTGACAGTGAACGAAAAGTGATCTATTTCCAAGTCAGGATAGTACATGGCTTAAAAGGACACTTTCTGGTGATGGTGTTCCCATGTACCTTGACTTCTATGTGTTTGGGATGGCTGGTTTAGGAGGTGCTGTTAAAGGAGCCTTGGTGAGTGCAGTGTATCAGTGGCAAAGGGATTGAATGTTGAAAGTGGCGGATGCCAATCAAATGGGTTGATTCTGTAGAACCCCGACAGTGTGGAGGCAGGCCATTCACCTCATCAAGTCCACATTGACCCTTTGAAGAGATCCCACCCAAACCCATCCCCCTATTCTATCACAGTAACCCAGGATTTCCCATGGCTAATCCACCTGACCTGCACATCTTTGACTGTGGAAGGAAACCGGAGCACCCGGAGGAAACCCACGCAGACACATGGAGAATGCGCAAATCCCACACGGACAGTCACCCCAGTGTGGAATTGAGCCTGGGTCCCTGGTGCCACGAGGCAGCAGTGCTAACCATAGAACCACCATGCTACTCCAAGTCTCAGATGATCTTGAGCTTCTTGAGTATGGTGTTGGGAGCATAGTGCTGGAAAAGCACAGCAGGTCAGACAGCATCTGATGAGCAGGAGAATCAACGTTTTGGGCATAAGCCCTTCGTCAGTAAGGGCTTATGCCTGAAACATCGATTCTCCTGCTCCTTGGATGCTGCCTGACCTGCTGTGCTTTTCCAGCAGTACACTCTCGACTCTGATCTCCAACATCTGCAGTCCTCACTTTCTCCTTCTTGAGTATGTTTCTGACTGTCAGTCAGATATCAACACTTTCTCCATTGTGGTTTCCATCAGTCATAATTTCTGTATAAGAAATTCACAAAAGATCCTTCAATAGCACCTTCCAAACTCACAATCACTACCATCTAGAAAGACAAAGACAACAGTTAGATGGGAATGTCACCCCTTCAAGTGCCCCACCAAGTCACTCACCATCCTGGAAATGCATCATCATCCCTTCAGTGTCACTGAATCAGAATCCAGGAATTCTCTTCCTCTTGGCACTGTGAGTCTACCTAGTTCACGAAGGAAGCTCAATGTCACCTTCTTAAGGGCAACTCGGGATAGGCATTAAATGCTGGACCAACCAGTGATGCCCACATCCTATGAGTGATCATAAAAAACACATCTATGGCAAAAGGACACATTTGAGGGGTTTCCCAGGTGATGACACACACGCGGTAGATTTCCAGCTGTACATCATTAGTCTTGTGAACAGAGTAATGGAGCCAGCCCAAAGCAAAGTTTGTACAAACACGTGGGAACACTGCAATTTCCGTTCAGCTGGCCTTTCATGTTACAAAAGCTGATTAAACCCTTCAGACCAGGTTGTCATTAACAAGAGAAAATGCCTCATGATCCATAGAGTAAATTAATCTTCAAACAAGTCAGCCACATGGAGTGAAAGCCTCAAAAAAGTGTCACAAAATATTCTCTCAGAGATGTTGCTTTACCAGCTTTGCCAACAGGCAGCCTGACAAAGGGGGTACAGGATGGATCAAAGTCACATTGAACACCTGTAGAACTTGGCAGGAGATCTGATTTAGACTCGCTGAACACGGCAAGAAAGAAAAGAACAAAGCAAAAACTGGCCTTTAATCGTCACACATGGAAGTTTATGAAAGTGTCACCTTCATCAGTCAAAATGACTTTTGCCTTGGGAAAAGGCAATGGAGCTGCACGGCCGAATTCCTCTCCGTTAACACTCCGCCATGCCATTCAATGTCACGGGCTGGAAGGCAGGACAGGTTCTGGTTGCAGATGGTTAGTAATCTCTGCGTGTTCCCTGCACACAGGAAGAACTCCACATGATGTCTGTTTAAAGCAGTCCTCCCCCTGGTACTCTCCTCTGGCCAATTGCTACAGAGGCTTCCTGTCTTTGTTTGATCTGTTGGCCCTTGGTTGGATAAGGGACCTCCTCCACAAGTGTGCAGAGGCTTTTGACACTGGCATGTAGATACAGGTAAATGAGTGAATTAAGGTTCTGTAGGTATACATTTATTAAGGAATTTTTATCCTCACAGCCTTTGTTGAGCTGTGTAATTGTAAGCTACAGAATGTATTGGGAGCAGTTGGCTGTGTCAGCAGTGGGAAAATGCCAAGTATTAATGCAGCAAGTTGGTCATTACATTCAGCACTCATTATGTATCAGTCTTTGCTTTGTTTCATTTTGGTGTCAAGGTTGCTGTGATGCATGCATTCATGTGCCCAATATTGACTGGAAGAACAGAGAATCACTCAAGTTATGGCAGTTATATATTTATGTTTATGTAGCGCCTCATTCTAATGTAATATCGAAGGTGCTTCACAGTAGCAGTACAGAATAAAGTTTGGCACGAAGCCACGTTAGGTCAGATGAACCAAAAGTTCGATCAGAGAGTTGGATTTTGGGAGCATCATAAAAGGGGACAGTGAGCCCGGTGGGGTTAGGGTTTAACAGCCCAGATGCCCAAGGCATGGCCGAGAATGAAGGCACGCATAAAATGGTGGACTCTCAAGAGGCCAAAATACGGTGAAGGCAGATACCTTCGAGGGTTGTGGGGTAGGTGGAGGTTGCGGAAATAGTTGAGGCCATGGAGGGATTTGAAAAGGAGGAGGGGAATTTTAAAACCAAGACGTTGATGAATTGGGAGCGAGCGGAGGACAAATCTGGTCCGTACAAGGACACAAGCAACAGGGTTGTGGAGGATCTCAAGCTCATGGCGGGTGGAACGTGGGCGAGGAGCACTTCAAAATAGTCAACCCTCGATGTAACTGTATCAACAAGGGTTTCAATACCAGAATAGCTGAGGCAGGAGCAGAGTCCCACAGAAGGAAATGGGAGATCTCAGCAGGGGCTTGAGTCTGTGGTCGACAGTGCTCTGAGAGCTTGTTATTGAGCTTGTTCTCACCATCTATCCATCAGAGGCCACAACCTTGGCCACTCAATGGTGGAACACTCCTTATTTCATGAAGGGAGCTATAAATGGGCCTGCTCCCTCCAAACTTTGAGGCCAGTGTATCTTTTTATACCTAAAGGCCTCACCGCCCTGACTGCTGGAAGTAACTGGGTGTGGAAAAAAATTGATCAGGATTTGCAGGGTATTCTGGTATGATTCCCAGGTGTCACCGTGTCATCAACATTTGTAAAGAATGAGGAAGGATGAGAGGATGGTGGTGGTTGTTATGGTAACCTGAATTGGCTGATTTTGTTTCCCGTCATTTCTGTCAACCAACTTGGGTGAAATTTTACATAGGAAAGTCCAAGCCTTCAAGCCACAGTTTCCCAGACTCGAGTCCCACCTGCACCATCTGTGTCATGACATCTCTGAACAGTTTGGTTGGGAAAATATCTGCATTGGTATAGCACCTTTCATGGAATGAAAAGTCCCCATGTTACTTCACAGGCAAGTTGTCAGGCAGTGTTTGATGTTAAACCATATCAGGTCAGACTGCCAGAAATTTTGATCCAAGTGGAAGCTTTTAAGGAGTCTCTTAAAGGCAGAAGGTTTAAGGAGGAAATTCCAGAGTTTAAACGACATGAATTCCAAGTAGCTGACGACATAACTGCCAGTTGTTCAGTGAAGGAATTGGGAGGAGAAAATATGGTTGGATTTTTCTTTTGATATTGTACAGTATATGAATTAGAATTTGTGATTTGGAGGTGCCAGTGTTGGACTGGGGTGGACAATGTTATAAAAAAATCACACAACACCAGGTTATAGTCCAACCGGTTTATTTGGAAGCACGAGGTTTCAGAGCACTGCTCTTTCAACAGGTGGTTGCACTGAAAGAACTGAAACCAACATGGTCATTCTAAAAGATGAGAGACTTAACAAACAATCCAGGTATTTTTCAACATACGATTTCAGTTACATCCTACTGTAAAGTTATGCTATAAATTCTGTGTCTTATGATCTTATACTCCACCATACTCCACAACCACCTGATGAAGGAGCAGTGCTCCAAAAGCTAGTGCTTCCAAATAAACCTGTTGGATTCTAACCTGGTGTTGTCCGATTTTTAGCTGTAAATTAGAAGTTTCATTTAATGAAGCGCAGCATGTGATTATTACAACTGTCACAGCCCTTGCTGATAACTCTTGAAAAATCATTTTGTGAAACTTTTTGATGGAGCTCACAGACGTTGATTTTGGTGTAGTTGTTGCTTCTGAAAGACACTGTGCTTTGCGTGGCAGTTGGCCAGCTTTATTGCACACTGCGGATGCTTTCTCTCTCATTAGCGATGTGGCTTCTGTCCATTGCTGGCCAGCGCTAAAAATCTGCTCAGTACAATTTGTAGCTGCCTGCACAATGACTTTTGCTGCTGCATCAGATATCAGCTGTGGGCTCAGTGGGCTGTCTCGTTCTGAGAAACTGACAGGTTTAAGTTCTACTCCAGAGATTTAAGCGCAAAATGCAGGCTAACCCAATGTGTTGCTGAGGGACTACTGCATTGTCAGAGGTGCCATCTCTCAGATGATACTGCATGAAGCTATTTCTAAGCACTGGGGGAAGGGGGGGAGCAGGAGTTTTCTCATTTGATGTGAATGATAGTTATCCCCTGACCAACATCACTAGCGAAATATTCCGGATGTTATTTTATTGCTGTTTTCCAGGAACTTGCTGTGCACAAATTCCCCTCAAGTTTCTTACAGAACAACAGTGATTGCTTTTCAGAAATTACTTCCTTGCTGTGAAGTGCTGGGCTTTCATGAAAGGTGCTATATAAATGCAATGTTCATGTGTGAAGTCATTGATTTTGTAGGAAGCAACTCAGGGGTGAGTTTCCTTTGGATTGATTTTTAAAAAATCACAAATGACATCCTAGTAGAATAAAAGAGCAAAAAAAATGTTTCTGGTAGCAGTGAAGAAAAAGGCCATTCAGCCCATTTAAGAATGTGTGAGCAATTTCACCGAGCAATTCAAATAGTTTCAATTCCTTGACATATGCTGTTCTTCAGATATTTATGCAATTGTATTTTGCAACTTACTGTCACACCCACTGTCAAACAGGGCATTACAAATAGTTAGCACTGATTGTCTGATAATATTCCTTCAATATCATCTCCACTTTATTTATCAGTCACCTTAAATCTGTGCGCACTACTTGTGGACTCTTTAGCCAATGGAAACATCTTCTTTATTTACCCTTTCTAAACCTTTCACGGTTTTAAATCTCTCCACTAAACCTCATCATTTTTAATGCTGTAAGGAGATAAGCCCTAGTTTACTCAGAGCATGCTATAGTCTACAGTCCCGAATTGTTATCCTCCTTTGTTGGAATCACTCCAATTATCCTTTTCTGCACCTTCTCCAGCAGCTCGACCTCTTCCCAAAAGGGTGATACTCGAAGTTATACAGCGTATTCCAGGTGGGGATGACCTTGAAGTTTTATTGAGGTTTAACATGACTTGCCCGTGGCTCCAATTGTTTTATTCACTGTTTTGCTAACCTGTCTCACCACCTTCAAAGATTTGTGTGCAAACACCCTCTTATTTCCCTTTTTAAGACGAAGTCTATGATTTTCAGAGTACTGCCTCTCCACATTCTCCTAGACAAAATGTGTCATCCCTCATTTTTCTGGCCTGGTTTTCAACTGTCATGTTTGTCCTTTTCACTGGTCTCTCCATACCTTATTGAGGTCTTACCATTTTCCTTGATGTTTACCGCACTGCCTAGTTGCATATCACTTGCAAATTTCAAAATGGCGCCCTGAAAGTCCAAAGTACATATCACTAATGAATATCAAAAGCAACAGTGGATCTGTTACTGAATAGTGGGGAACTCCATTGTAATCCTAACAATGACCCTGAACATTCTCCACTGTGTCTTCCATGTCCGATATGATGTTACCATCAAAGACATCTTGTCCTGCCTTCTTCTTTCAGCATTCTGAAAGGGTCAGTCTCTCTTGTGAAACCTTGGTCCACCCTCCTGTTACTTCCAACAGTCTATCCCTTTCCACAGCACCTATGTATTCAAATGCTGAATGCCTAGCTCCTGCCCTTTTTAGCTCCTCTTTTCACCATCCAATTCCCCAGATGCCGAGAACAATGATTTCCATTTCAGTTCCCTGTTTTTGCTGCTCACGATGTGCTCTCCCCAACACCAGGCAGACTAAATGGAGACGTGGTGGCTGCTTTGGGGAGCCCCCTCTGTTCAGTCCACATGCACAACTTTGAGCTTCCTCCTACTTGCCATTTCAGTTCTGCACTTTGCTGTCACATTGATGTATGTGCCTGCTGCTCCAACAGTGATCCAGGGATGCTCAAGCGGCAGCAGCTTTGCTTTCAACTTACATTTCACAGTCTTCTGGGGATCAATGCTGTTAGATTTTGCGATTTAGCTCATACCCTCACACAATTCTTGCTGCGTTTTTGTCCCATTGCAACTTTGCCATTTCGTCTGTTCACCAACGTATCACAGCTCTTCCCTTTTGGTTCTTCTTCCCAATGTCCCCACTCTTACTTCCTGCAAATCGATTACATTTTTGATGTTCCTCAGTTCTGGTCAAAGTTCACAGTCCAATCACAGGAAGGATATTGTTAAACTGGAGAAGGTTCAGAAGAGATTTAGCAGAATGTTGCTGAGTATGGAAGGTTTGAGTTATAAAGAAAGGCTGGATAGACTGGGAGTTTTTTTTCACTGGAGCGTAGGAGCGGCGATCGAATAGATGTTTATTAAATGATAAAAATGGTAGTTGTCTTTTCCCTCGGACAGGGGATTTCAAGTCCAGGGGCACATTTTTAAGGTGAGAGGAGAGATATTTGAAAAGTGTTTTACACAGATGGTGATGTGCATGTGGACTGAACTTCCTGAGTGGTGGATATGAGCACAATTACGACGTTTAAAAGATATTCAGATAAGTAGATGAATAGGAAAGGTTTGGAGGGATATGGACCAGGAGTAGGCAGGTGGGACGAGCTTATTTTGGGATTATGTTTGGCATGGACTGGTTGGACCAAAAGGTCTGTTTGCGTGCTGTCTGTATTTCTCTCTCCACAACCTTTGTTGGCAGGTTGGAAGAGCAATTCAAGCATTTTCTATTTTTATTCTATTTTGCTTTTGTCTTGTTTTCTGTGCCTTAGCCACTGTTGTATCCTTGGGGAGAGGGAAAACAGTGGTGAAATTGCAATTTACTTAGTAATTCTTGGTTTGAAAATTAGTCTGAGTCATGATGACTATAGAACTGCCATTGATTGATGCAACAACCCATCTATTCACTAAAGTCCTTTCGGGAAGGGAAATCTGGCACCTTTACATGGTCTGGCCTGCATGTGACTCTGGATTCCACAGTATTTGATTGACTTTTAACTGCCCTTTGAAATGACCCAACAAGCCACTCACTGAGTGCAATTAGGGATGAGCATCAAATGCTGTACTTGCCACTGACACCCTCTGTCTATGAAAGAATGGAATATATTCACTTTTCATTCTGCCTGCTCATAACTGTAAATTCATAGCTTCTCAACTTGTTTCTGTTAGTGATGATAAATAGGTTACTGTATAATTCTCTAGTGGATGATTACAATCCTCCTTTGGCACCATTGAGGGAATATTGTGACCAGCACCTGCATGGTTTCTGCCTTTCCATTCCACCCAGCCTACCTGGACCAGGTGGTGTCTCCACTTGAATTTTCAACAACCTTTCTGGTGCTTTCTTGAGTTATTTTTGCATTTTGGCAATGTGTGAAATTTATCACAGCTTTGGCAAAGCCTCATTCCTTCGTAAACACTGAAGTAAAGTTCTCATTTAGTATAGAGTCATAGAGGTGTACAACATGGAAACAGACCCTTCAAACCCAACTCATCCTTGCTGACCAAATATCCTAAGCCAATCTAGTACTTCTACCATCTATCTTCCTGATATTTGTTTCAGTCCCTAATCAGCACTACCGTAACCCTGACGGCTCTCGAACCATTAAAATACCTAAACTTTGGATTCCCTTTGATTTCCGTCAGGGAATGCAGATTTATAGTAAAAGGCAGAAGATTGAGAAATGGGATGAGACTTGTTAAAAGTGCATTTTGCTATGACCTGGAATGCTCTGCCTCAGTAGAGATTGGAAACAGTGACAGCTTTCAAGATGTGGCACGCTGGCTTAGTGGTTAGCACTGCTGCCTCACAGCATCAGGGACCCGGGTTTGATTCCAGCCTCAGGAGACTGCCTGTGTGGAGTTTGCACATTGTCCCCCTGTCTGCGTGGGTTTCCTCCGGGTGCTCTGGTTTCCTCCCACATTATAAAAATTTGCAGGTTAGGTGGATTGGCCATGCAAGATTGCCCATAGTGTTCAGGGATGTGTTATTAGGGGTAAATGTAGGGGAATGGGTTTGGGTGGGATACTGTTCGGAGGGCCAGTGTGGACTTGTTGAGCCAGAGGGCCTGTTTCCATACTGTAAGGATTCTATGACAAATATCTATTCCATTTGTAGGCAGGCATCAACAGAAGAATGTGGAACAGGAGGAGGCCAGCGGGTCCCTGTAGCCTGTTCCCTCCATTCAATGAGGCTTCTCTTGTCATTGCCTCAAATCCACATTCTTTCTAACCCTGAGTAATCTTTGACTGCCTTCATGAATCACGAGTCTGCCTAAGTCTGCTTTAACATTATCCATTGCTCAACACCATCATTCTCTGGGGAAGAGCATGCCAGAGACTCATGATACTTGGAATCTTTTAAAAAATCCTTTTTTTTGAAGTGGAGAAAGTTTCTGGGCTGTTGAGAAAGAGCAGTGAGCAATGGGTACAATTGGATAACTTTCAAAGAGCTGGCAGTGACACTGTGGACCGAATGGCCAAATTTCTGTGCTGTACGATTCTTGAAATGAGCAGTCTGCTCTATAAAAATAATATTTGTGAAAAAGGAATTATTGATATTTTGAAATGACTGCCTGGGAAATAAAAGCCTAAAACAAGAACACAGCAGGGATGGAAGTGCAAAGTCTTTATAATGGGGAAAATAACATGCATTATTAAACTGCTAGGAAACCCTCACAGGCTGTTGTCAACTCTGAATAATGCCTATTTATTAAACCTATTCAGTAACTCAGGCCTCCCACTTTGGCACTCAGTTTATCAGTCTTTTCATTCAAGCAGGTCCTTAAAATTAGTTTCATTGATCTGAGAGACCTATTAGGTACCCTTGGCTGCTGAATACATATTGCTTTGCTTTATTTATCATGAGCTTTTACATTTTTTCACCGATAAATCCTGTTTTCTTAAGCACATGTCCAGAATAAATGAAGAGAGGGCAGACTGCCAAGGATTTTGTCGACTTTCTGTGGAGCATCACAGCTCCATGTCTCATCTGGTCTTTATCTAATGGGAGGGTAAGGGGCAACGATGGGTTGTGTCCTGAGGTAGAGCCCGGGTGACGGATTTGGAGGTCCAGGGATAATATCTACACACCGTGGAATGGATTGATGTTATTAGATTTGGCACAGACCCGTTGGAATATCATTGGGCTTAGCAGTTGTTTTCAAATGAACTGAAATGATCATTTTCACAGCTATTCCCACCTCAGCGTTTGCACTTTCAATAAGAATCATAGCTGTTATTTACAGATCTCCATGTAAGTGACTTAAAATGGCAGTGGTCTGCTGAAATGGACTATTTGGGAAATCATTCACTCAGTACTATACCAAGCATTCATTAGGTCTTGTGGTGTGTCGTGACTGTAAGGGATGCCTAATGATTACCACCATGCTGTTGAAATCAAGTCATGCAAACACTAGCCCATTCTATGCAGTTATCTATCTATCTATATATCTATCTATCTGACTGTCTGTCTGTCTGTCTGTCTGTCTGTCTGTCTGTCTGTCTATCTATCTATCTATCTATCTATCTATCTATCTATCTATCTATCTATCTATCTATCTATCTATCTATCTATCTATCTATCTATCTATCTATCTGTCTATCTATCTATCTACATGCAGAATAAAGTAGAGGTCATAGTGTTAGGTGCATAAGTCAGAGGGAAATGGGTCTGGGTGGGTTACTCTTCGGAGGGTTGGTGTGGACTTATTGGGCCGAAGGGCCTGTTTCCACACTGCAGAGACTCTAATCTAAATGGGTGAAGAGGAAATATCCACGAACAGTTCCTTTATTTTTGATATATCCATGACTCAATCTGCTCTGTATGCATCAAAGGTCAGCAGTAGGTTGTTGCAGTGACAGTGGCAAACTGTGAAATGTTTTGGGTTGCAGCTGATTCATAACATAATATGTAGAGTCCATTGAAAAGAATTCCCATTCAGTCTGGAATATTTGATTCCTTTAATTCAGCGGTTTACTTCCGCAGTCATAACTGCTATAGTTTGGACCGATGTAAATAATAGATATGATGACTTAAAATTTCTCCCAGGGCCACATTTTGGGAATATGTACTCAAAAGCCCCTGGAAAGTCATTGCAATGGCTAAATGAATTTAGGCCCATGCTACTGCTCAAGCTTATCTGTGTAAGCTTCATCATAAACCTTCATACGAATTAGATACTTTGATATCAAAACTAATCAGTTATTGATGGGAACAGGATCAGTGGAGCCTCAAGATTACGGAATTAAACTAATTTACACCGAAAATGTGTTCAAGAAATTACTGCAGCTGAGGAAACAGTTGACTAGTCACAGGTATCACGTACCAAGGACCGATCAATTGACTGAATTTGAAGTAATTTAAACTGAGTTTAAAGCCATTTAAAGTAATTCTGGCATTCATGTGTGAAACAGACCTGGGTGAGGCTGCAGTTAACTGTTGATCACTGAAGTTGGAGATCACTGATGGTGGATTGCTGTAACAATGGATTACTACATACCGAAAGGTCTGGGAGCAATGTGGTAAATGCCTATGGAATAGGTGGAAGTTGGTAACAGGGTCTGCTTCCATTGTATTGCCACACCATTGGTGTAAAAGACCACAGAACCTTAAGTGACTGTGGGTATAACTGAGCTGCATTTTAATCTTTTGAATTTGTCCCTTTGCATTATTTTAGTTGATTGCATCTACTTCTGACTTCTGGGCTAAAACCAAACAGGAATAAAGGTCTAAAGATCAAAAACGGGCAGGGGAGAGAAGAGGCTGTTTTTCAAAGAAAGTTCTTGAAGGATAACAAATGATCGAGCAACCCATAAGATCATCAAATAATCCATTTTAGGAGACTCCTGTAAAACTTAGCAAATGAAGTTTTGCTTCTGCATAGCCTCCTGATGCTCTAAAGCCTAAAGCCAATGCAGAACGTTTGAAATTTAGTCTGTGACAATGTGACAGGGAGCAGCTAATTTGAACACAGCAAGGTCCAAGAAACAATAATGAGATCCATAGTGAGATCATCTGTTTTTATGATTGTTGGTTCAGGGATAAATATTGGTCAAGACACTAGGGAGAGCAACCTTAATCTTTCTTAATTAATGCCACAGGATCTATCCAGCCAGGAGATCAGACAAGGCCTTAGTTTAACAAATCATCCAAAAGACAGCACTTTTGACATAACTACACTCCCCTCAGTACTGTACTGACAGTGTCAGCCTACATTTGTTGTTTAGATCTCTGGGGTGAGATTTGAACTTTCAAGCTTGTGACTCACTAGGCAAGAGGCAAGCCTGACAATAGTTCATAGGTTCAGAAATTCTTCTTTTACAAACCACAGTAAGGCCATAACAGCAATTGTTCATTGCAGTTACTGAGATGGGAGAGAGAATGAGGGGAATATGCCAGACATTGGTTAATAAGCTTTCTTGACAATGCATTCAAGGGGCCAATCTAATTCTGCTCTCAAGTGTCTGGAGTGGGATTCGAACGATTCAGATGAGGCAAATGATGAAAGATACACGAAGCTGAAGTGAATTGAAAATTCCAAAGTGTAATGCCAAAGGAATCTTGTTCATGTAATCCTATGAAAATGCAATCAAACTCCAAACAAAATAAATCTATCTGAGTTCAGATGATTTTAAAAATGTATAATTTTTGTGATGCAGAGGAGTGCTGTTTGCAAGCCCAGCTCAACTGACCCTGTCTTAAGAACAATGAGAATAGGAGGGGTGGGTGTACAATCACCAAGATCATGGCCGATCTTCTGTTTCAATGTCACTTTCCCACACTATTCCCATTTCTCTTGATGTCTTTAATGTCTAGAAATTGATTGATCTCTGTCCTGAGCATACCCATGGATTGAGCCTTCACAAGGGAGAGAATTCCCAAGACTCCATGTGATGAAATTTCTTCTCATCACTGTCCCCAGTGGCCTGTCTCTTATACTGAAAGTGGTTCAGCCTAACCAAGGCTATTAGGACAAAGTCAGGGCCACAGATACTGGAGAGTCAGTCGAAAAATGTGGCGCTGGAAAAACACAGCAGGTCAGGCAGCATCCAAGGAACAGGAGAATCGACTTTTCAGGGATAAGCCCTTCCTGATGGACATCGATTCTCCTCAGATGCTGCCTGACCTGCTGTGCTTTTCCAGCGTCCCCCTTTTCAACTCTAATGAAGGCTGTGCCATTCCGTTATCTTCCCTGTCGAGGCCTGCAAGTATTTTGTCTTTCTCAATTCGGTCTCCTTTCATTCTTAAAAGCTCCAAAGAATGGAGGGCTAGTCTCCTCAATATGTCCTCCGAGGACAATCCGTTTGCATTTCTTAAATAAAGGTAATGACACAAAAGAGAATTTTTAAGCTGTAGCATAATCTTGAGGCTTTGTTTATATTGACGAAACACTCAATATTCTCCTTAATGTTTGAAAATATCAGTTGTACCTCCTCAAATGCCTGTGCTGCTCTGAGTTCATTTTAATACTCTCCTGTCTAAGAGGCAGGTAGGAAATGGATCGTCTCATCCTTATCATTAAAGCAGCCTTCTCTCTTCTTAAAAACTGCGCAGTTCGTTTCCATGGAGATAAGACATTAAACTGCCACCCTCCAGCGAACAGGAAGTTTACAGGATTTCAAAGCCCTGTCTGTGATGAGTGTTTATAAAGTCTGTGTGTTGTCAGTCTGTCTAAAGCTGCGAGTAATTATCTCCTTCCCTGTACAGTTAACAACTGCTAACCTTGTTGACTAACACAATTCTGGTCACTTGTATGAGAATGTCTTGCCTAAGACCATATTTGCTCAGGAGTCCCTTCATTTCAATTTCAAAGGAATTAAAGCTTCCCTTTTTTCCTTACAACTGAACTGCTCCGAGGTCAAAGGTGTCATGAATTTCAAGGGAATCTAGAGAGAGTAGCTCATTCTTTACAAATGGTACTGTGGTTCCAGACTCAGAATGATAGAATTTAACCTCTAAAAGCATCAGTATTGTGTGACTTACGAATAGCGACTCCAAATTATCTTCGCTGAATATGACGCTGATACTCATCTTGGTCTAACTATGTATAAATCACCTCTTGAATGAGGGCAAATTATAGCCAAGAATATGTGAATCTAACTTGAGCTAAACTCTGTCAAATTCCATCCACACGTTCCTCTTCACCCTGTGCTCCACAATGAATAATGTAATTATCTGCTGATAAATAGACTTGTGTCCCCTCTTTGGAAAACCATCAACGCTTTTCCAAATATGTCGAATGGAGGGTGGGTTGGAACGGAAAGGCGAGAAGGTGGCTTGTTAGTGTCACCTTGTGGTTTGTGGCTGCAACTACATTGTGATGTTGACATAGCAGAATTGAGTGGAGAAGATCGATTGTAGAAATCTGCAATAAAGCAGTTGGAAGAAAACTGCAATCATGATAACAGGTTTGTGCAAAGGTACTTGCCCAATATGAGATTTTTAATAATGTGCTTCCATATGTTCAATTCCTGAGCTGTCAAAGCAAGGATGGGGACATGCTGATTTGACTAGCCTCATTCAAGCTCAGAGAATACTGGAGAAACTCACCAGGTCTGGCAGCATCTACAGAGAGAGAAAAACAGAGTTAATGTAATGAGCCCAGTTCTGAAGAAGAGTTGTGTTGGATTTGTAAAGGTAACTCTGTTTCTCTCTCCACAGATGCTGCTAGGCCTACTGAGTTTCACCAGCATTCTCTGCTTTTGTTTTAGATTTCCAGCACCCACAGTATTTTGCTTTAATTTAACGAGCTTTATGATTTCCTTAGCTTCGAGGGATGGAGGTGGCTCATCTGTATTCCCTACCCCTGAACATATTGAATTGTAACTACAGCAAATCTTTTATTAATCAGTACGTATGGGACCAGGAAATGTACTTGTTGATCAAAAATTCCTGTTGAACAAGAGGTCCACATAATTAATGTAAAACACATGCTAAATTATAAGAACATAACACAGAGGGTATACACATCACTTTTATACTTTATTTACAGCATAAATCATTTAAGTAATAATGCAACTCTGCCTTAAAGTAAAACTAACTTCTCACTTGCATTCTTTACTAACTACTTGGAGATCGCGATAATACAGTAAACTTCTGGTATTCGAGGTATATAATTTTTGCTGTTTTATTGACACTAATAAGCTGCCTTCTCTAGTTTCTCACTCCCAACCCACTCTCCATTCTACATATTTGGAAAAACTTTGATCATTTTCTAAACAGAGCATTAAGGCGCCAGTTAAAACTGAAAGGGAGGCTGCGTTTGTGCATCAATTGAGAGTAGATGGCCTCTCCACACTGACCCTAATCACAATGGAATGGCCTCACCTTGTTCACATTTGAAAAATGGCCCAAAAGCACAGGGCTGTGGAGGCCTGCAAGTCATGTGCCATCCTGTATAGCGAGAAGACTGGAAGTGAGGAGAATATCACAAAATCTGAAGAAGGTGGAGAGATATTGGGGCTATCTTGACATACAGCGACATTTTACATGACGAGCGTGTTCAGAGGAGGTTCACGAGAATGGTCCTCGGAATGAAAAGCTTAATACCTGAGGAACATTTGAGAACTCTGGGTTTATACTCGATGGGGTTTAGAAGGACGAGGGGGAAACCTACTTGAAACATACAGAATACTGAATGGCCTGGACAGAGTAGAGATTGGGAAGATGTTTCCATTGGGAGGAGACACTAAGACCTGAGGGCATAACCTTAGAGTAAAGGGAAGAATTTTTAGACCGGAGATAAGGAGAAACGTCTTCAGCCAGAGAGTGGTGAATCTGTGGAATTCATTTCCACAGAAGGCTGTGGAGGCCAGGTCATTGAGTGCATTTAACATAAATATGTTCTTGAGTATCAAGGGGATCAAAGGTTACAGGGAGAAAGTGGGAGAATGGGGTTGAGAAACTTATCAGCCATGATTGAATGGTGGAGCAGACTCATTGGGCTGAATGGTCTAATTTCTGCTCCTATGTCTTATGGTCTTACATCTTTTAATATTGCTTACCAGCAATGTTATTATTCTGTTTGCAGAATGTGTCATAAACTGAGCACAAACCGATTCAATCTCAAAGCCTGCATTGCAACATTAACTTGCACTTAATAGGGTTAAGAATAGGGCAGAGGAGAGGTTTGTTGGATATGCCCCTGAACCAGTTCTGCTATTCAACCAGGGCATAGCTGGTCTTTATCCTCAATGCTGTTTATCTCTTTTAAAAAATTTCATTCACAAGATAATGGTAGGCCAGCATTTATGGCCCAGCTAAGATTCAACCACATGGGTCTCCAGTCACATGCAGGCCAGATCAGGTAACGATGGCAATTTCCCTCCCTAAAGGACATTAGTGGGTTTTTCCTGACAATGGATTCATGGTCATCATCAGACTCTTAATTTCAAAGTTATACTGAATTCAAATTCCAGCATCTATTGTAGCACGATTTGAACTCCGGTCCCCAGAACATTACCTGGGTCTCTGGAGTAACAGTCCAGTGATAGTACCATTAGTCCATTGCCTCACTCCCTCTGCCTGCTCTATGACAAGATTCCATTTGTATCGCACTTTGATGTGCTGAAATGTCAAAATGCTCCTCACCAAACAAAATGTGATTCCAAGTTATAGAACCAGATATTAGGACAGCTGAGCTAATATGGTTCCCCTTGATCAATTTTGAGGAGTGTCTTACAAGAAGAAAGAAAGCTTGCTTGGGATAGAGTTTTGGGAAGCAAATTTCAGAGCTTGGTTCCAGATAGTTGAAGGCTCTTCCACCACTGATGGTGCATTTAAACTTGGGCATGTCCAAGATGCCAGAATTGGAGAAACACAGAGAGACCTCAGAGGGCTGCAGACTTGTAGAGGATACCAGAGAAGAAGAAGGATGAGGGCATGGACATCTGTAAAAGAAATATTTTTTTTTTCTTTTGACAAAGCTAACATATGTAGATGAAGACATGTGTTTGTCACTGATTCTGCTGTGGGCCCTTTGTACAACCAGGCCAGGTGACTCTGGGAGCTGTTGTGAGAACAAGACATTATGCATTTATACTTTGCTAAATTGGATATATGCGTACAGGTTACAGCTAATTGCAGTCTACCTTTTGAACAATAATACTGTCACAAGTGTCGAGGAAAGTATGTGTGAAATTGGTTGAGCTCTTGTATGATATTTAGGAGCTGTAAACCAGAAAAGGAGTCTGGTGTGGCATGCTCTGTAAGGTTCAGTCTTCAGTTGACCTTTCCTGGGAGCACAATATGGGATATTGTGAATGATTAATGGAAAGAACTTAAATGACCAAAGAACCTTTCTCTTCATCTCAAGGCTTTCTAATGCGATTCTAAACAACACAATATTTTTGCAGTGTTAAAACATTGCAAGCATTATAGATAATACATATACAGCAAGCTCCCACAAGCAGGAACAACAGTTTCCCCCAACAATAACACTCTCTCAGACCTGTAGTGGATGTGTACAGCAGAGATTGGGTATTTAAACCTCCAGGGAGGATTTGAGCCCGTAACCTTCTGAACTGCCCACTGAGTCAAGACTGATTCATTTGAGCTGCACAGTTTTAATTTCCCAGGTGATGGTTCATGTCAGCAGAGGGCTTTAGTAATGTTCATTTTGAGTCTTTATAAGTCAGAGGAGAATGGTAGACTAGAAATTACAAATAGCGATATTGGTGGATAAACATTTAATGTGATATTTCTCCGTCAGTTTAAGAGGTGTTGACATGTCTATTTAAAGCAAACTAACCCCTCTAATGAAATTTTTGACAGAGAATATCATATAAATGCGTTAAGCTTTTGGAAACCAGTTTCACCATAGCACTGCCAGATATGCATGATGCCTAACACACATGGAGTCCACTCAGGCTCCTGTTCATTTTAAATGACCCTGAAATACCAAAAGGTATAGATTTTCACTTCTGCCTCTGCTAGGTTGGAAAGTCAAAAATCAAAAGAACAATATTACCTCCTGACTTAGCTCAGTAATGTTTTCTCGTAATGATTTCCTCTAATTTAAGCCCATGCAATGACCATTGTGAAACAATTGGAATCACCCCAGTTTTCCTGTCAGGCATGGCACATTATGAAAGTTTTGCAGATCTGATGTTCGGCTTGCTTCTACAAGTTCACTTGGCCTGACAGTGAGCACAGCAGATGAAGTTCTTTAAAGGCTTCAAATATGTTGAACCATTGATGATAGTGTCCACAGGATTATGAAGTCAAGACTATCAGTCAAGCATAGGTGCTTCAGCTCAGCTGCTGAAGGCTGGTAGATGGCAGAGAAACAGATTAAACTTGCTCCATGGAGTGATTTGAACTTTTGTCTATCATTGCAGTGAGCAAATGTTCTTTATTCAAGATTTTCAAGCTAATAGACAAGAGCATGTAGAATGGAAATGGTAAAGAATGGTGAAAATTACTCTGCAGAAGTACAACAGTGACCCTCTACCAACTAATAATATCTTGAGTTTTATTGGGAAAGAAAGACAATCATTGCTACAGCAACGTTCACAGTTTTGAGACATGTAAAAACAGCATAAAGTCAATCAAGTGTTTTTGATTTCTAAGCTACTGCTGTAGTGTAGGAAACGGAACAGTCATTATACCTACAATCAGCTTCCACAAGCAGTTGTGATGTAATGATTCGAAAATTTATTTTGATCATTGAAGGAAGAAGCTTGGCAAGTGAAATAAAGAAAATCTCTGCTACAAAATAGCAGGCTGGAATCTTTCATGTTCACCTGAGAGTGCATACAGCTCCTTGGTTTAATATTGAATTGGAAAATACAGTATTTCCAGAAGGGCAGCACTCCTTCAGTATCAGCCTAAATTATATACTCGAGTCACTGGAATGTTCCTGAATCATAGATAAGAGTGTGCCACCGTTGAACCATAGGCAATTTTTAAGTTATTGGCTCATCTCAGTTTGTGCTTACCAATTTTCATTGATGCATCATAGAAAGCATCCTATCTGGATGCAGCACAGCAGGGTTTGGCTCTTCACAGGACTGCAAGGGATTGTGAATACAGCCCAGTAGGCCAGCCTTCCATCCATTGACCCCATCTATACTTCCTGCTCCCTCGAGAAAGCAACCAACATAATGAAGGACCTCTCCCTCTCCGGGTATACTGTCTTCCATTCTCTTCTCTTGGGCAGAAGAATTAGAAGTTTTTATACACGTGTAGCCTCTTCCCCGTAGTTATTAGACTTCTGAATGGATCTTTCAAATTTTAAATTTAATGTCAATCTCACTCTTTGTGTGCCTTCTTTGCAGCCATAATAATCTTCGCTCTGTTCTATTATCCTAATGCATGGTATGATCTGTCTGTAACGCATCCAAAACAAAACTTTTCACTGTATCTCGATACATGTGACAAGAATAAATCAAATCAAGTCAACCTTAGAGATTGTTTATAAAATCTAGAATATACTATACCATACTAAGTTATAATGCTCATTCAGAGAGTTGGTGAAGACATGATGGGAAGAATAGCCTTCTTCATTACTGTAACAATTCTGTTATTCTGTGATAAAGCCAGTTCCAGTAACAGTGCCTGTAAAAGCCCTTCTGGTTAATGAGAGAAGGAAATCTTCCATCCTTGCTGATCTGCCTACATGTGACTCCAAACAAAACTGTTTTTTATAATTTGTTCACAGAATGTGATTCAGTGTCAAATTTTAATCTGATAATTGCCTGTGTGAAATGCCTTGTGAAATATTGCTATTGTAAAGATTCTAGATAATTGTAAGGATTCGTGGTTTTGTTCAGAGCTTATGAATCAGGATAAGAAAGAAAAACAGCTTATTAACAAACGGTGAGGGTTGCCTTGTAATATTGAGGAGGTTTGAACACAGTGGCTGAGTGAAGTTGATGTTTAACATCCAAACCTTGCAATTTATTAATGAAAGAGATTTTCTGTTGTTGCAGCCCCTGGTTTAAATGCACAACAATTCCATGAAAGTCAGTAGACCAGCTGATCTTGTTATTTAATGGGTAATCTTGACAATGTGCAGTACTTGAGCATTATCACCCCTGAAAATTTTGAGTAGAATTTCTATACAATGCTGCAAACAGTACTGAATCCAAGTCCCAAACACAATCTGTTTCACAGCAACCGAGGGATTCTATAATTGAGTTCATTCAAACTTAAATTGATTTTTACTTTGTGGAGAAAGAAAGCACTTAGTGTAATCTAAAATAAACACTTTTGAGTCTCTATCAGAATGACTTCTTTGTGGACAGTATGATCAGGGCTTAAATGGGAGCTGTTGAGTATCAAGAGCAATATGGAAGCAAAGGTGAAAACCCAATCCAAACCAGTAATAGTTACAATGCCAGGCATTTGTGGCATTTTGTTGTTTCTTTTAACATCATAAGATTTTTTTTTTTATCCAAGCTGGTAAAATATCATCCCTACAGAGGGATTCTACAACCACACTAATTGATCATAGAATCCCGACAGTGTGAAAGCAGGCCATTCGAGTCCACACTGACCCTCCAAAGTGCATCCCACCCAGACCCACCCCCATCCCCTGTAACCCTGCATTTCCCATGGCTAATCCACCTACCCTGTACATTCCTGGACAGTATGGGCAATTTAGCTTGGCCAGTCCACCTAACCTGCACATTTTGGACTGTGGGAGGAAACAGGAGCACCCAAAGGAACCCCACGCAGACACAGGGAGAATGTGCAAACTCGACATAGACAGTCACCCAATGGTGGAATTTAACCTGGGTCCCTGTCACTGTGCTAACCACTGAGTCACCGTGCTACCCCATGTTCTGGAGAATATTTAGTCCTCCTCTTAGCATATCACATATTGATGGTTATTAGAAAATGTTATGTGTCTATTTATTGCAAGAGCTTAAATCGACAAACTCTTTGGTGTGTTGAGCCGGACAATCTTAAATCCTGATTGTGGTCTGGTTTTGACAGGAATTGGCTTTGACTTGGAGATCACAATCAGTTGTCAGGTAGAACACTACATTAACCTCAAATGTGTATTTATGCGTATCCATAAAAGAAATGTAATCTGAGGTAATTTGCTGATCAGCAATAAACACAAAGCATTAGAAAAGAGTATTGGCACTCTCTATAAGCTTGTTAAGTGGTATACTTGAAATGCAATCAAACTAGGGAATGTTCTTCATGATAGACGTAGCTCAGTTAGTAATACACTTTCTTTTGAATCAATGGATTGGTGGGTTTATGTCTCATTCTAGATGAGTACCCTAATATTGGTTGACTATCCTAACAGTACAGTGCCACAAGAGTGTGGTGTTATGGTGGTACCATCTTTCCGACAGGATGTTAACCGAGGTCCTGTCAGTCTTCTTGGGTGATCAGAGAGAAGAGGGTTGGGGAGGAGTGGTGTCCAAAATGTTTCTCAGAATCTCAATTGAAAACATTGTCATGTTGACTTTGAGGTGATCTCCTCACAGCACAATGGTGAATACACTTCGAACATTATTCATTGGCCACAGAGCATTTTGGGACATTCTGAGGATACGAAAGGTGCTATATAAAGGTACTAATCTCCCTTCAGAATTTGGGATTTCTAGATGCTTTTTTTTTGGTGTAGCCTTAACCCTGTCACCTTGCCAACTTGGCCATTTTTGCTGAGGCACATTTGGTGGCAGCCTATCTGCCCCACTAAAGACCATTAAGAATCTTCTTGGCTGCAGTTAAATGAAACAGACTCGAGTTTCCATTTTCCCAACCCAGTGGCCAGTTTTGCTCCGGCCCAATGGCCAGTCTGAGCTGTGGACTCAGAACCAGCCTCCAAGCCCTTCTGGCCGAGGGATGGGTACAGCCAATGGCCATCCTACTGAGATACTCTTGACTACTCTCTTCCTGTCTCGACAGTGGTGGTCCAGTTGATGAAAATCACCACCATATTGACACGTCCCCTCAGTCATTTATCCTCCACTACAGATTACTTTTCCTCTTGAGCTGCAAGGTCTTAAAGTGTGGTCCTCTATCCTTGTGAGCCCTATATACCTCCCTTTATTGCTAAGGGATACGATCTCCATCTGGGGCACCTTGTGGGGACTATTTCAGGACCAGGAAAGTCACAACGTCTTTCAAAGGGACAGGAGGAAGCCATTCAGCCCATCATGTTCGCCTCAACATCCAATGTGATCATGGCTGATTGAACCTTTCAGTGCCTTTTAATGGGGAACTCTGTGGGCTATTGGCTGCGGTGGAGCTTGGAGTGGGTCTGTGGAAGGCCCACAGTGGGGACCCGGGTCATTGGCAGCAATGGTTCTCCATGCTTGACCTGGTACAGCTTGCTTGATGAACTGTAATGCTGAGTGCTTTATTTCTTTATTTTTCTAATCTATTCCTAAGATCCTGTACCTAGGTGGCACAGTAAGTGGCAACTTTGTAAACTTTTCACTGCACTCATGTGAGTACATGTGACAATGAACCAAATTCTAAAATCCTAAATTCTCAACCCTGTACCCCACCAGTACGCATAAATCTATCTCTACTTTTTAAAAAAATCAAAGACTGAGCTTCCATAGCCCCATGGGGTAGAGAATTGCCAAGGTTCACACCCCTCCACTTCACTTCCCCACACTTTAAAGAAAACTCAGCTGATGTTTTCAGTTTCCTGGAATCATTGAATTGGTGACCGCGCCATCATCAGTCTCTCCAATCTTCTTTCCTAACGGCCCTGCGTATTCATCATTTTCAAGGCTCTCTGTACAGGATTCTACAGTCTCTCTCTTGCCATTGAAACTCTCCCATTTAATGAATTCGCAACCAGCCTTTGTTCAACTCCAATCTCCCACCTATGCTCCCTAAATCTTGTGACAGTCAGTTCACACAGAAGCTAGAGGTTTCAATCCACCCTTGGCCTTGACAACATTTTCAGAGGAAGAGGAGAGTTCCAGAAGTAATGCTATGCCTTGTGTAGACAATTGCTTCTAGTCATCACCCCTGAATGATGTAGTGAGAAATGGTTTTCTCTGAAAGCATGTTCTCTAGAATTTAGAAGGTTAAGCGGTGATCTGATCAAAGTCTTCAAGCTATCAACAGGAAAAAACAGAGTCGATGGAGATAATCCCCACTGGTGGTTGATTCCAGAACTAGGGAGCATAGTCTGAGAATTAGGGCCAGACCTTTCAGGGGAGATGCTAGGAAGCACTTCACGTACAAAGGGTGGTAGATGTTTGGAACTCTCTTCCATAAATGGCATTAGATAGCACGTCAGATGCTGCCTGACCTGCTGTGCTTTTCCAGCACCACTCTGATCTAAACCCCAGAATCATAGAGTTGTACAGCATGGAAACAGATCCTTTGGTCCGACTAGTCCGTGCTGACCATGTTCCCAAACCAAGGTAGTCCTGTGTGCCTGCACTTGACCCATATCACTCCAAACCTTTCCTATTCATGCTTCTCTCCGAATATCTTTTCAACACTGTAACTTTACCTGCACTCACCACTTCCTCTGGAAGTTCATTCCATGCATGAATCACTCCGTGTGTGAAAAAAATTACCCCTCATGTCGTTTCGAAATCTTTCTTCTCTCACTTTAAAAATATGCCCCGGTCTTGAATTCTCCTAACCTCGGGAAATGACCCTTGCTTTTCACCTTACTTATTGTCCCTCATGATTGTATAAATCTCTATAAGGTCAGACCTCAACCTCCTATGCTCCAGCAGAAAATAATTCCAGCCTGTCCAGTCTATATTTATAACTCAAACCTTCTATTCCCCGCAACATCCTGGTAAATCTTTTCTGAACCCTCTCCAACTTAATCATATCCTTCCTATAACAGGGGGATCAGAACTGTACACAATACTCCAGAAGAGGCCTCACCGATGTCCTTTACAACCTTAACATGACACAGTTTTAATTTTAAATCTAAGGTAGATAGTTTTGGTTAAGCAAAGGTAATCAGGAATAAGGGCCAAAGGCAGGCATGTGGAGTTAGGCTACAGATCCGCCTTGATCTCATTGAATGGTAGAACGGGCTCGAGGGACTGAATGGTCTACTCCTGTTCTTATGCTCACTTTCTTCACTACATTTTACCTTGTCAGGGAAAGCAAGAGTATGTGTTGTGACCTTTGTATCTGGCTGTAGTCCGTAGCTTTATACACGTGAAAGCAATGGTGTTACTTGATGCATTGACTAGAATGAATCTGGACAACTGGAAGTGAATTATTCACTATTCCATTATGATTACATGCATCACATCACCTGATTCTTAACAGTCACATGATAGGAACTGACCTCAGTATCTCTGGTAACTTATTGAGTTTCAGTGATCATCAAAAACTGAAATTCCTTAACCTAACTGGTCCTCGAAATGGGAAAACATGACATGGCTGATTCCTCAGGCCACTATTGATATTATCATAAAATTGCATGCATTAAACTTTCATCTATCTTTTTTTTATTACGCTCTCTTACTCATACAAAGGACAGATTACATATAATTTGCTGAGTATGTATGTCACAGAGCTCAAAAGGATCGTCACTGAACAGGTGTTGACTGCAGTATATGGTCTGTAGACGAGATGCTTCGCCACAATGCAATGAGGGCAACATTTGACTTATGAGACATTAACCTCTAGCCCTTACTTTACTGGATAATTTTGGAAAACTGTTGCCTAATTATAGATTTATTGTTATTCTTTCATGGGCTGTAACATGCTACTGGGCCAGGATCTGTTCGGTATTTCTGATTGCAGCGGAAATGTGATGGTGATATTCTTTCTTTAATGGCTGTAGTCCATTTAATGTAGGGGCACTCACAATACTGCCAGAGAGGATGTTCCAGGATTTTGACCCAGTGACAATGAAGGAAAGATGATATAATTCCAAGTCAGGATGGTGGGTAGCTTGGAGGACAATTTGTTGGTGGTGGTTGTCCAATCTACTGCCTTTGCTCTTCTAGATGGTACAGGTTGCAGGTTTGACATGTATTCTTGATGGTACAGGTTGCAGGTTTGACATGTCTTCCTGGGGGTAACTTGGTGAATTGCTGCACTACAAAAGATTTTTTTTTGTCATACATTCATGGGCTGAGGGAGTTTATTGCCTATCCCTAATTGCCCAGAAGGCAGGTAAGAGTCAACCACATTAATACAATATTGGATGAGGTGCCAATGAGATGGTGTTAAGCATCTTGAGTGTTTTTGGACAAGTGGAAATTGTTCAATCACATTCCTGACTTGTGCCAGGTAGATGGGAGTCAGAAGGTGAGTTACTCATTGTAGTATTCCTTGTCTGTGACCTATTCTGTTTGCCTAATTTCTGCGGTTGGGCCAATTCATTTTCTGTCAATAGTTATGCCCAGGGTGTTGACAGTGAGGGGTTTAACAATGGCAATGCTAAGGGTAGGTGATTAGATTCTCTTTAATTGAATATGGTCAGAATTCACATGCCACCAGGTTTTGGTCGAATTTGGAAATTTTCAAATAAACCTATTGGAGTATAACCTGGTGTCATGTGAATTTTGACTTTGTCCACCCCAGTCCAACACCGGCACCTCCACATCATCATTGAATGTGGTAATTGTCTGGCACTTGTATGGCGTGAATGTTACATGCCTCCTCTAAGCCGAAATCTGAATGGTGACCAAGCCTGGCTGCACATGAATATCAGCTGCTTCACCATCTAAGGAGCAGTTAATGATACCTCGTATTATGTAATTACTCCGCTTATGACCTTATGATGGAGGGTTGGTCATGAATGAAGCAGCTGACAATGGTTGGGCCTGGGGCACTACCCTGAGGAACTCCTGTGGGGATGCCCTGGGCATGAAGTGAGTGATCTTCAACAATCAATAATTTTCCATTGTTCCCAGTATGACTCCATCCAGTGGAGAGTTTTTAATTTCCCCACCACACCACCACAACCACACCCCTCCCAACCCCCCCACCATCCCAACTCCTATATCTACAGTCTACGCCTGAGTGCAAATATTTCCAGAAACCTGAGAATATCACAAAGGCTATGACCTCACTTTGACCTTTGTAGCTGTACAAAAAATTAGCATTTCTCTCAATGTGAGCTCTGGAGACTCCTGATGACTTATGAATCTCAAGACCCGGTTGTTCAGCAATCTCTCTATGCTTACATCATTTGGTTGATTTGTTAAGAGGTGCCTTCGCTTTTCTCAATGCTGGAAAGCTGAAGTGCTTAGCTTCCATACAGTTATCTCATCTTTCGGATGAGTAGTTAAACAATGACCCCATCGGTCTTTCCAAGTGAATATAAGAAAACCTATTCAAAAAAGAACTGGGGAGTTATTGCCAGTGCTGTAGTCAATATTCATTCCTTAACCGACATCACTATCACATACTCAAAACAGCTATGGGTTCCCTGTGTTCTGAGGGTGAATGTGAATCACAATTACTTTCCTGGCTTAATAGCAATTTGAGACGTCCTAAGGTCATGAAAGGTTCTATAAGTCTTTTTGTTTTTAGGTCTAGCTTTGTGAATGTATATTGTCATAACTCACAGGGGTTGTGCACTGGAAATCAAGCCCGTTACTCTTGGAATTATCACTAAAGTTGCCTTTCGAAGTAACATGCAAAATTCTTGAATTGTAGACCCTAGGTCGATAGAAAGCATGCGCTATCTTTCAGTACTTAACAAGAAATCACTATTTATTACAGGTCATTAGATTCTAGCTGTAGGGAAAAAAATAAACTAAATTAAGCAAACTCTGCAAATTAAAAATCTAAAGCCCTTTTAAACTTGTCCTTACACACAGACACAGATACACACACAGAGACACAGAGACACACTGTCTCCCTCTCTCTCCCCCCTCCATATGCACACACGTGCACACACACACACACACTCTCTCTGCCCCCCCCCCATGCGCACACACACACACACAAAACACCTTGGCAGAAGAAAAAAATGGAACGCAGTTCCTTAGATTTTGTTCACAAGCTCTATTGGATTGGCGATCCATGTGTTTCTGTTGAACATTCCTTTTTCTGAATGTTTTCACTGGTTTGTAACAGGCACAGGGTAGCTGGTTCACTTATGAAATGTCTCCAGCCTATCCACTTCAAAGTCACAGCTTGCCGAATCTGCAGAGGATAGATAGTCTGGTTTTCTTTAGGATTAAAGTGGTTTACTGCAGAGAACTGAAAGAGAGGGGGCTTTGTGCTGGTTTCTCTTCTGGTCTGATGAGCTACATTCCGTCTTGCTCACAGTCTGAGCTTCTCAGCAAACTGACAACCAATCACGTTGTTGGCAGGCAAAAGACCTTTGTCATCTGTGATTGAACCCTCATCCAAAAGCAGCGTCACTTACAAACAACCCCTCAGCTGCAGCTCATCTGTATATTGGTGAAACCAACAGCTACACAAACAGGCTTCACAATAGGTATTAAATTCCTAACTTTCAAAACATGCAACCATACTTTGGAAATCTCTGGTTTAAAATTGTTCTTTTTCATTCAACCTAGTCTTAAAAAGCACCTGAGCAAAGCAAGGTCTTTGTGTGATATTGTTGCCTTGGTTTTACATGATTAAGAATGGACCAAGAAATTTGGGCACATGGAATATTACTTTAAACGTATGATCCAGATGTTTATCTCTTGATTTTTTTTTAGTATGTCTTCCCTCCTGGGTCCTTTCACACCCTGGCCAATTATTTGTCCACATTGAACTATAGTCGCTATATACTGACCCAGTCAACAAAGAGATGAAAACTGTTGGAATCTAACTGCATTGTTTTTGGGTTTTTTCCACTTCCTGATATTTTTGTAACCGCAGAGAACTTGCTTGTTGTGTTTGTTTATGCCTTCCTAGTTCACGTACATAGTTCCAAACTGGTAAAATAACCCAGGATTGACCTTCAGGACATTGCAAGTAACCTTTTCTCAGCATGAAGAGTTTCCTTCAGTGTGTTCCTACTTCAGTTTTTAAAATATATTTTCAATCTTGTGTCTTCTACTCTCTTGCCATCATCAATCACAATATGAAATCGTACCGAAACACTTTAGTAAATCCAGTATATATCGACTGTGTTTGCCTTATTCCTTGTGTCAACAATATTTTTGAAAAATATCAACACACAACTTCCTCCCAGCTCTGTTTCAACAGATCAAGATGTCCCATGTTTGGCCTTCTCTCTGTGCCAATATAGACACTCTCAATGATGTCGTGGTAGAGATTATTGCAATTGACTTGAATATCACTTTGATAAAAAGAAAATATTGTTTAGGGTTCTTCCCAGTTATTGTCTAATTACAACTTTTTTAAAAAACTTGTTCATGGGATGTGAGTGCTGCTAACTGGACCACCATTCACTGCCTTTCTCCAGTTGTACTTGAGGAGGTGGTAATGAGCTGCCTTCTTGAATTGCTGCAGCCTTTGTGGTATTGGGGTACCTCCCAAAGGAAGAGAGTTGCAGAATGTTGGCCCAGCCACAGTGAGGGAACTGTGTGAAACTACACAGTTCCAATGATTTGCTGCCCTTGTCCTTCAAGATGGTAGGGGTTCTGGAAGTGGAACAAACAGCTACTTGAGGGCTGGTTAGTTACTACAGTGCAACTTGTAGCTGGTGTTAACTGCTGCCAGTTTAGTGGATCAGTGGTGAAGAGGGTGAATGCTGAAGGTGGTAGATGAGTAGTGAATCAAGCGGGCTGCTTGTCCTGGATGATGTCAAGCTTCTTCAGTGTTTTTGGAGCTGCACCCATCCAGGGGAAATAGGGAATATTCCACCACACTCCAGACTTGTGTCTTGTAGATGGTGGACAGGCTCTGGGAAGTCAGGAGGTGAAGTACTGAATGCAGAATTCTTAGATAATGCCCAGGATATTGGTCGTGTGGGATTACGTGATGGTACTGCATTGAATATCAAGAGATAATGTTTATTTCCTAGCCCAAGCCGAGCTGTTCATAGGATCATGGACTCCCTACAGTGTGGAAGCAAGCCATTCAGCCCATCAAGAAACACTGACCCTCCAAATAACATCCTACCCAGACCCAGCCCATCCCCATAATGCTACATCCCCTATGGCTAATCCACCCTCATATCCTTGGACACTATAGGAAATTTAGCATGGCCAATCCACCCTAATCTGCACATCTACGTGGGAGGAAACCGGATCTCCCAGAGGAAACCCATGAAGACATAGGGAGAATGTGCAAACACCACACAGACAGTTGCCTGAGGTTCGAATCGAACCTGGGTCCCTGCTGCTGCGAGGCAGCTGTGTTAACCATTGAGCCACTGTGCTGACCTGTTGGGCAGGTGTCATTGCAGATGGACAAGTGGAGCCGCAAGTGAAACTGTGTTGTCAGTAAATGTCTCCACTTATGTAGTGGAGAACTGATGTAGCAGCTTCATTGATGAAGCAGCAATGGTTGGTTGGGGCTACAATTCTACCCTGAGGAGCTCATGTGCTGATGTCCTTGGTGTGAGCTAATTGACTTCCAATAATCACAACCATCTTGAGATAAAAGCCCGTCCAGCAGCAAGTTTTCCCACTGACTCCAGTATTGCTCCTCCTGCTCGATGCCACAATGGTGTAAATTGTTTTCTTGATGCCAAGGGAAGTCACTTTCACCTCAGCTCTGGAGTTCAGCTCTGATGTCTATGTCTGAATGAAGGCTGTAAGAAGATCAGGAGTTGAGTGGCCCTTGCAGAACCCATGAGCTGGTTATTTTCTTTTGACAGTACTGTTGATGACCACTTTGCTGATGATTGAGAGTTTGCTGACAGAGCAGTAATTGGTCAGGTCGGAGTTGTTGCATTTTGTGTACGGGATATACCTGGGCAATTTTCACCACAAATGGTCAGTAGAAGCCAGTGTTGTAGCTGAACTGGGACAGCTTGGCTAATGATGTTGTGAATTCTGGAGCGCAAGTTTTCAACGCTATTGTCAGAATATGGTCGTGGCTCATAGCTTTTTGCAGTATCCAGTGCCTTCAGCTATTTCTTGATATCATGTGGAGTGAATAGAATTTGTAGAAGACTGGCATCTGTGATACTGGGGACCTCCTGAAGAGGTGGAGAGGACTCATCGACTTGACACTTGCAGCTGAAGATGAATAGAAATATTTCAGCCTTGTCTTAGCTGGGTTTTTTTAATCTGTTTGCCCTTGAGTGTATAAAAGAATATGTGTCTGTGCATGTTTGTGTACATCTGCACACATCTTTGTGCATATGAGTCTGTGTGTAAGTGTGTTTGTGTGAGTAAGCGTGTCTGTATATGATTGAGTATGTGCGTGTCTGTATATCTATTCTGAGTGTGTGTGTGTTTGACTATATATATGTTTGAGAGTGTCTGTGTATGTCTTTGTCAGAGAGTGAGTGTTTTGTGAGAGAGACAGTGATTCTCATTTGATAGTGAGTGCATATGTGTTGGTTGTTGTGTCTCGTTGCATTTCAACAGACTGCTAACATTTTACAACCAGCTGAGGTGGCATTGTGGTTGTGTTACTGAACTAGTCATCGAAGCAAGTGTGAGTCTCTAATCCCACCACTAGAATTTGAAATATGTTTCTAAATTTATGTACACACCAGCATCAATAAATTTAACCAGGACACTGTCAGACCTTTGCAAAGAAACCCAGCGGTTGTCGTTCAGAGAGGGAACCTGCTGTACTTGCCCTATTTAACACATATGTGACTCCAGTTCAATATTTATTGTGGTTGACACTTACCTATCTACTAAAGTGGCATAGCAAGCCCCTTCATTGAATCACCACATTCTTAAGCTGATGATGGGTAACGAATACTGGCCTTACCAGTCATGCCTATATCTAGAGAATGACCAATAATTTACAACACAACACGCACATGAGCAACTATTGTAGCAATGTCAGTCTACAAACAGTAATGGAGACCATCCCTTTGGCACAAGGCAGCAACTTCAGAAAACGAGGGAAACAAAGATGTGGGGAATGTACAGCAGGGTGGAGACATATCCTAAACTCAGCCATGAACATATGGAATCACAGAGCAACCATCCTAGGTGGCACTGTGGTTATGTTACTGATATGTCATCTAAGAGAATGTGAGTCAATGGACTTAATGGTCTACTCCTGTTCCTACTTACGTTATTCTTTCCCTTTTTGCTTAAATAAAGACGAAACTCAGTAGGTGAGGAGTAGATAATCCCTTCCTCTTGAATCCATGAGCATTGTCTGTCTCTGATTTACTAGGACAGAAATTGCAGCATCAGCAAACTGTAATGAATGTAAATTACATCATATTAGACTTGCAGAAACCAATGATGGCACCCAGTGAATGAGCTGCTTGATGTGCTATTAGCCAAAGCCTAAAGCTCCATCGATAGCTTATCTATTGTCATTAGACAAATAATAAAACTGTAATGTGATGGATAGTATTTGGAAAGCAGGCGTAGATTATTTGGGGTGGTGGAAATTTTAATGTTAATGCATTCTGCAAATGAGATCTTGTAGTAAAACTCTGTCTTTCTTATTCTCCTCTTCAGGTCAGCCTTTCCAACGAGACCAGCTGCGTGGAAGAAATATTACGGGTTAGTGTTTCTCTTTCACACCGTAACTCACCTGTTTGAACTTGTGAGGCTAAGCAGACAAGTGGTTGAACCAAAACAAAATGACAAAAATAAAGCAACACAGTCATATATTTGCTTTAGTCAGGGCACCATTCGGGGAGGCAGCATAGTCATCCACTAACATAAAGACCGGTCAGTAAGGTTCCAAAATTGTAACCATGTTGCAGAGGTTACATAATGCCTTACACTAGTTGATTGGCACAGGCTCCCAGAGGGAACTAGTCTTATATTATTGGCTGACAGCCGACTATTTTCATTATGGGTACTTAAGGGGAAAAAAACGTTCCAGCCAGCTAGAAATTTGAAGTGGTTCTGTTGATGGTGATCTTCATACACAGTGTGCAAAGTTTAAAATTAATGTGGCAGCTTTAATTTAGCTTAGGAAAAACAATTTGGGACCATCTCACTGATGAGTGAGGCTGTGATGTTGCTAGTGGTTGTTAGGACTGACAGATTAATAAGAAAATAGCCCCAATCTGAGCAGTTTTTAACATCGCAACGTTGAAGATATGAAACACATGTGAAAGTTCAGACTCTTTGCTTGAAAGATCAACACTGTTAACATTGATGCACTCAATGTACAGGGACGTGGGAACAGGAAGAGGTCACCGAGCCGCAACAGCTTCTTCCACCATTTCAATGAGATCATAGTGAATGGCCATTTTGTGTGTTGCAGCCTTCCCTGTCATTGACCTGGAAAGATCGGTTTCTAAGTTTCAGACAAAGTCCCCAAGTCCTGGATTCCCTCAGCAGCAGAAATTGTTCTTCTCTATCTACCTACGCTGCATCCTTAATATCTTGGAATCCTCAATCAAGTCACCCTTTCATCTTTAAATTCCAGGAAATACAATCCTATTTCATGTAACTTGTCTTCCCAATTTAACCCTTGGAGCTTGATTATCATTCTCGTAAATGTAAGCTATGCTCCATCCAAGATCAGTCTAACCTCTTGAAGGTGTGATGCTTGGGACTGAAGACTGCTCCAGGTGTGATTGAAACAGACTCTCATATTGCTCAGGTGTTCCATTTACTCTTATGTACTCCATTCATCCAGACACAATGGTCACTAAAATACTCATCTTCTTGATTATTCTCCATCCCAGTCCATGGGGCTGCAATGAATAGTGTGCCTGGATCATAAGTCTCTATAATTCCACTGTCTAGCATTTCCCCCTTTAGAAAAAGACATGTTTTATGCTTCTTTGGCCCAAAGTTTGCCTCTATTGAAATTAATCTGCCACAGCTTTGTCCATTCACTCAATCTATTAATATCTCTTTGTAATGTTACACTTCCATTTATGCTGGCATCAATGTTGAATATCATTATGCCAGCTGCAAACTTTAATATATAATTGTTTATCTGTATTTAACTCATTGACAAATCCAAGAAGTCTGAGCACATAAGACACTATTAGTCATATCCTACCAGTTAGAATACCTGCTCATTATCCCCCCTCTTTGTAGCAAGTGGGACGAGATGAGGTTGGGATATCTGGTCAGCACAGACGAGTTGGACCAAAGGGTGTGTTTCCATGCTGTACATGTGTATGTCTCTCTGACTCTAAGACTGTAAGATGTCGGGGCAGAAGTAGACAATTCAGCCCATCAGGTCTGCGCCACCCTTCAATGATCTGATAATTCTCAGCTCCACTTTCCCACCTTTCCCCCATTACCCTATCTCAGACTTTATGAACCTCGATATGGTCACTTTTCAGCCTCTGATGCTCCAGAGAAAACGACTCCAGCCTATTCAACCTCTCCCTATAATTCACATCCTTGAATCCTGGCAAGATCCTTGTAAATCTTTTCTGAACCCTTTCAAGTTTCACAACATCCTTCCGATAAGAAGGAGACCAGAATTGCATGCAATATTCCAAAAGTGGCTGAACCAATGTCCTGCACAGCTGCAAAATGACATCCCAACTCTGTACTCAATACTCTGACCAATAAAGGAAAGCATACCAAATGCCTTCTTCACTATCCTATCTACCTGCCAGTCTACTTTCAAGAAGCTCTGAACCTGCACCCCAAGGTCTCTTTGTTCAGCAAGACTCCTTAAGACCTTACCATTAAATGTAGAAGTCCTGCTAATATTTGCTTTTCCAAAATGTAGCACCTTGCATTTATCTAAATTAAACTCCATCTGCCATTCCTTGGCCCATTGGTCCATCTGGTCAAGTTCCCGTTGTAATCTGAGGTAACCTTCTTCGCTGTCCCCTACACCTCCAATTTTGGTGTCTTCTGCAAACTTAATAACCATAACTTTTAAACTCTCATCCACATCATTGATATTAATGATGAAAAGTAGAGGACCCAGCACTGATCCTTGTGGCACTCCACTGGTCACAGGCCTCCAATCTGAAAAACAACCCTCCACCACCACCCTCTGTCTTCTACCTTTGAGTTAGTTCTGTATCCAAATGGCTAGTTCTCCCTGTATTCCATGAGATCTAACCTTGCTAATCAGTCTCCCATGGGGAACCTCGTCGAACACTGACACGTCTACCGCTTTGCCCTCATCAGTCCTCTTTATTACTTCTTCAAAAAACGCAATCAAGTTTGTGAGACATGATTTCCCATGCACAAAGCCATGTTGACTATCCCTAATTAGCCCTTGCCTTTTCAAATACATGTACATCCTGTCCCTCAGGATTCCCTCCAACAATTTGCCCACCACCGATGTCAGGCTCACTGATCTATAGTTCCCTGGCTTGTCTTTACCACCTTTCTTAAATAGTGGCACTGCGTTAGTCAACCTCCAGTCTTCTGGCACCTCACCTGTGGCTATCGATGATACAAATCAGCAAGGGGCCCAGCAAACACTTCCCTAGCTTCCCACAGAGTTCTAGGGTACACCTGATCAGGTCCTGGGCGTTTATCCACTTTTATGTGTTTCAAGACACCCAGCACTTCCTCCTCTGTAGGAGGTGACATTTTCCCTACATTCTATACCTTCCATGTCCTTTTCCACAGTAAACACTGATGCAAAATACTTGTTTAGTATCTCTCCTATCTCCTGCGGCTCCACACAAAGGCTACCTTGCTGATCTTTGAGGTGCCCTATTCTCTCCCTAGTTACCCTTTTGTCCTTAATGTATTTATAAAAACCCTTTGGATTCTCCTTAACTCTATTTGCCAAAGCTATCTCATGTTCCCTTTTTGCCCTCTTGATTTCCCTCTTAAGTATACTCCTACTTCCTTTATACTCTTCTAAAGATTCACTCAACATATTCCTGTCTCTTCCTGACATATGCTTCCTTCTTTTTCTTAACCAAACTCTTAATTTCTTTAGTCATCCAGCATTCCCTAAACCTACCAGCCTTTCCTTTCACCTTGACAGGAATATATTGCCTCTGGACTTTCGTTATCTCATTTCTGAAGGCTTTTCATATCAGACGGCTTCCCATCTTCTCGCTGTCCCTTTTCCTGCAAACATCTGCCCCAGTCAGCTTTTTTGAACTGCAAAAGGAGACATTAGTCAAGTCACCAAAAATTTGCTCAAAAAGATTGGTTTTAAGCTGTGGTTCAAAAGAGGAGAGGCAGGCAGAGAGATATCGTGAGGGATTAGATTAGATTAGATTAGATTTTAGATTACTTTACAGTGTGGAAACAGGCCCTTCGGCCCAACAAGTCCACACCGACCCGCCGAAGCGTAACCCACCCATACCCCTACATTTACCCCTTACCTAACACTACGGGCAATTTAGCATGGCCAATTCACCTGACCTGCACATCTTTGGACTGTGGGAGGAAACCGGAGCACCCGGAGGAAACCCACGCAGACACGGGGAGAACGTGCAAACTCCACACAGTCAGTCGCCTGAGGCAGGAATTGAACCCGGGTCTCTGGCGCTGCGAGGCAGCAGTGCTAACCACTGTGCCACCGTGCCGCCCACAGGGAATTGCACATCTTAGGGCTTGGACTGCTGATTGTCAAGTATCCAGCTTTGGAGTGAGGGCAAAAGTCCACATTTCAAGGAGTGTTGGTTAAAGAGGTAGAGACAAGGGACTTGAAAAGAAGAATTTTAAAATTGAGGAATTGCTCAACTAGGAGCCAACATAGATCAATGAAGACAGGATTGGATTAGGTACATGTTGTATTACCAAAAAAAGTTGAAAGCCCAAAACAAAATGTCTTCTGTTTCATAATCTGCGACTGGACAGCAATTGAAGAACAGTCTTGTGATTGTAACATGAACTACATTAACAATCGATTCAGGATAATCAGTTCAGTTTGTGGCATGGTTCATTGCTAGAACTGACGTATATTCATACATTTCCAGCAAACAGAATAACTCTATTCAAGTCTTGTGCCTCTACTGAATAGCCCAATAATTTAGGGTGGTGATAGTTCCTCATTTTCTCCATGGCATCACTCTGGTCAATCAGAATTGACAAGCCACAACATTTTTTAGTACAAATTGTAATGTTTGTAGTATGCCTCTCTTGTCATTGTCCTTATGAGTGTGTAAGGCAGAAAGCTGAGGAAAATGTTTCTCTTTTCATAATTATCAACAACTTGAATAGACAATTAGATCCCATTGAGAATTGTATTTATCATTGCATTGTTAAATATCTAGTCTCAATCTCAGTATAACTTTGTCATTGCTGCAGAGCAACCTTTCATCCAGAAAAGCTTCATGTTAGGTAATGAAATTTAACAATTGACACGTAGTCAGGAAACAAACGTAAAGGAAAACAACAACACAATTTTGAAAAAGCCAGGAAGGAAACTTAAAGAGCCTTTTTAATCTTTATATCTAATTTGTTCTGTCAATGCAGAGCAATAATTAATCAAGTAAACAGTAGTTCTAAACAAATGAGAGGTGACGAAGGGAGGGAAATGCCCTTAAAATTGGCGAGTCTACCACTGTTGCAGGCAGTGTGTTCCATGCCCCTACTACTCTCTAAGTAAAGACATTATCTCTGACGTCTGTCCTATATCTATCGCCCCTCAATTTAAAGCTATGTCCCTTCATGCTAGCCATCACCATCCGAGGAAAACGCCTTTCACTGTCCACCCTATCTAATCCTTTGATTATCCTAGATGTCTTAATTAAGTCACCTTTCAACCTTCTTTTATCTAATGAAAACAGCCTCAAGTCCCTCAGCATTTCCTCATAAGACCTTCCCTCCATACCAGGCAACATCCTAGTAAATCTCCTCTGAACTCTTTCCAAAGCTTCCACCTCCTTCCTAGAATGTGATGACCAGAACTGTACGCAATACTCTAATTGTGGCTACACCAGAGTTTTGTACAGCTGCAACATGACCTCATGGCTCCAAAACTCAATCCCTCTACCGATAAAAACTAACACACCGGATGCCGTCTTAACAATCCTATCAATCTAGATGGCAACTTTTAGGGATTTATGTACATAGACACCAAGATCTCTCTGTTCATTTACACTGCCAAGAATCATACCATTAACCGAGTACTCTTAATTTCAGTTGCTCCTTCCAAAGTTAATCATCTCACACTTTTCCGCATTAAGCTCCATTCACCGCCTCTCAGCCCAGTTCTACAGCTTATCTATGTCCTGCAACATCCTTCGGCACTATTCACAGCTCCACTGACCTTAGTATCATCCACAAATTTATTAACCCATCCTACTCTGCCCTCATCCAGGTCGTTTATAAAAATGACAAACAGCAGTGGCCCCAAAACAGATCCTTGCAGTACACCATTCATAACTGAACTCCAGGATGAACATTTCCCATCAACCACCGTCCTCTGTCTTCTTTCAGCGAGCCAATTTCTGATCCAAACTTGTCTGTGTTTGGCCCAAATCACTCCAAACATTTCTTATCATGGACTTATCTTAATCTCTTTTAAATGTTATAACTGTACCCACATCCATCACTTCCTCTGGAAGTCCATTCCACTCGTGAACCACACTCTCTGTGTGAAAAATATTGTCTCTCATGTCTTTTTTAAATCTTTCTCCTCTCAACTTAAGAATATGCCCCCCCCCCAGTCTTGAAATCCCCCATCCTAGGGAAAGGACACCTGCCATTCACCATTTCTATTGCCCTTATGATTTTATGAACCTCTGTAAGGACACCCCTCAACCTCCTACCCTCCAGTGAAAAAAGTCCCAGCCTCTCCTTATTACTCAAACCGTCCAGTCCTGGCAACGCTCTGGTAAATCTGTTCAGAACCTTCTTTGAGAGAATTGGGTGTTAAATATGGGAATTTTAGAAACTCTCCACAGGGATGAGTTTTGATGGGCTGGACGGTACTTTTTTCTTTCTCATCTATTTGTGGGATGTAGTCATTGCTGGCATGACTAGCATTTATTGCCCTTGGAAAAAGTTGTGGTAAGCCACCTTCCTGAACTGCAGTAGTCCATTTGATGCAGGATCTCCTATAGTGGCATCAGTCAAGGGTTATTTTAATGGCCCAAGATTGCAGCTTTAACTTGTATCCTGATTTTTTTTTGGAACCAAAATTTATGCATCTCCTTTTGGCTGCACATCACACAGAAAAATCAGAGATTATTATCTTGGAGTGAAGCGCCAATCACAATGCACAGTAATGTGCCTATGAATGTGAGTCATGTTCACAGCTTATAAAGACACAGTATGTGCATGCTCCATGAGTGATTTGCAATCTTTTGACTGAGTTTGGAACCTCTTATGTCACGAAGGAATAGGGCAAATTAAAATCAACAGGAAATTGAATAGAAGCAGGGACAGGCTGTTTTAGATGGCAATCAACAGAAACACAGGCGCTTTGCGAAGCAGTGCTCACTGCTAAACAATGCCAACTGTTCTCTGCAATGTCATTTTCTTTCAAAAACATTCCCCGCTCCTGGTTCTCACACCTATCATCATTTTGTTTGTGTATGTGTGATACCTTGCGGCTCCTTTGACAAAATAGTCTTGCCATGCAGTGTCAATCCGAAATGAAATTCCAGGCAGGCAGAAAGAAAGCTGGACAGTTGTTGCAAGTGGGAATTCAGCGATGATGGAAAATCTTCCACAATAAAAATTGCACTGCATTTTCAACATCTCCAAACAGTACGACCTTCAGCCCATGCACTTAGGGAGACATTGTCGTAAGATAACAACCATGTTTTTGAATTTCCGAGATAAGAGCGTCACTCACTTTTCCTCAACATCAGCTCTGGCCTTGAAAATGAAGATTTCTTTTCTATATTTCTCCCCGTTGTAATTTCTAATACACCAAAATGACACCGCGGATTTCAACCTTACAAGCTCATAAAATTGAAATTTGAAATCTGTGAAATTTCACTCTCCATTCTTTAAGAGAGGTTACACCCATTAGGGTTAATGCTCCAATGAAAATAGCTGGGAAAGACTAGTATTTTGTTCATTTAGCTGCTCCTATCCTACAATGTAATCCTTTATTTACTGTCAATCTTTCACTCTGTCAGACAAGCTATTGTTCAAATTTCCTTTGCAGCAATTGTCAGTGGAATCAAAGTTATTTTTGATTAAATGCAGTTTATTTTTAACATGATATGACTTTATAGCATATTTCCCCTCACTGGATAATTTGAAACAAGCTACAAAAATTGACTATCAAGATGAAAAAAACAGCTAACATTGTGTATCCTTTCAGGCTGGCATCACATGTTCCAATTTTGAATTGCTTTTGGAATTTGTGTCCCTGAAGTATCTCAGTACACTCATTTTAATAGGCCGATGTATTTCTCACAAGGTAATTTGGTTATGGTGAGGCTGGAACAGAATGATCTATTAAGCTCACTGAGTAGCTTACCGATGAATATCTTTAGGACTGTGCAGTTAAGGACAGACCAGGGATTGAATGAACAGCTGGACCATTATACTCTAGCTCTACAGAGAGAAATTATTGAGACTGGTGAGTGATGGGGCAAGGGCTGAAAAATTGGAACACAGCCATCTCAAAGGAAGACTAGTCACCTTGACTCAGATGGTCTTAAAACCGGCTGCTTAATCATACTTGGAAAGGACTGCAGCGAGACTGATCATCCTGGGGAGTCTGAAAAGCAAAGACTGGCATATGACCAAACAGAGATCTTTAAGATTACGATGGGGTTTGATTGAGTAGAAATAGAGACCTCGAGATGGGTGGGTGAAAGCTAAGGCGAAAGTGAGGACTGCAGATGCTGGAGATCAGAGTCAAGGTTAGAGTGGTGCTGGAAAAGCACAGCAGGTCAGACAGCATCCGAGGAGCAGGATCGATGTTTCAGGCAAAAGCCCTTCATCAGGAATGAGACAGGGAGCCTCCAGGGTGGAGAGATAAATGGGAGGGGGGTGAGGCTTGGGAGAATGTAGCTAAGAGTGCAATAGGTGGGTGGAGGTGGGGATGGAGGTGATAGGTCAGAGAGGAGGGTGGAGCGGATAGGTGGGAAGGGAGATTGGCAGGTAGGACAGGTCATGAGGACAGTGCAGAGCTGGCAGGTTGGAACTGGGATAAGGTGGGGGGAGGGGAAATGAGAAAATTGGTGAAAGCGAAGGGTCAATAATTAGAAAATCAGCACCAATTCACCCAACACAGAAGTTAATAGAAACTCTTCAACCAGAGAGAGTTCAGAATGTGGAATGTGCCACAATAGGAAGTAGTTGCAGCAAAGAGAATAGATGCATTAAAGGAGACGCTAGGTAAGAACATGAGGGAGAAAGCAAACTTGCTATGATGAGCTCAAGAGAGAAGGTTGGTTTTGAGCTTAATACTCGAATACATCAGTCAGGTGGAATGGCCTCATTCAGTGTTATAAATTCAATGCAACTGTATGTATTTGGAGCTGAGCAGGAGGTTTACCTTGGATTAACAGAGTACAGAGTGCTCGGAGAGTTTGTCCATAAGTTATTGTTGTTGGCTGCCACATGCATTAATGTCCCCGGTGCCTCTGACCTTTCGTCCTTGGTCCTAAAGGAGGATATCTCCGTGTCCGCACTTCCCTTGTGAGCATGCTTTTTGCCCTGTGGTGGGTGAGAGGAATGTACCCATTCTAACAGTCAGCTCTACATTGAGAGCTCAAACATTGTGAAAGAGTTGGTTTTAATGCTCCCGCTCTGTATCAGAGAGGAGCTCAGTTGAGCCTTAAAGCATTCAGTTGGAGTTAGGCAGCTTCTAAATGACAGATCAGTCAATGATTGAATGTAGAGTCATTGGCACTAGTTGATGTTCTTCAGAATGCCTGAGTGTTTGAATTATATCTTTAAAAAATAACGTCAGCTCCTGAGGTACCTGTCAATCACATGGACAGTGCATGATGTGAACAAAAGGACAATGAAATTGATTGGGTCCATCAAGCCCAGGACTATCGATACATCGCAATTGGTGACCAATGTTCTCAAGGTGCCCTCATCACTAGCAGCACTAAGAGCGTATTACTCAGACAAAAAAGGGCAAGAAAGGGAAAAACAAGAGAAAAAAAAGGTGGCTGTCAATCTGAACATGTTTCAAAACATTATACAACTTGTTAAATATTTTCATTGAGAGGCTTCCCTATATTAAGGTCAGAAATGTAGCAGGTAATGTGTGCACAGCCAGCTCCCACAGTATGATAAGACCATAAGACATTGGAACAGAAATTAGGCAATTCAGCCCATTGAGTCTGCTCTGCCATTTAATCATGATAAGTTTCTCAACCTCATTCTCCCGCTTTCTGTCCATAACCCTTGATCCCCTTGTTACTCAAGAACTTATCTATATCAGTCTTAAATATACTCAATGACCTGGCCTCCACAGCCTTCTGTGGCAGTGAATTGCATAGATTCACCACTCTCTGGTTGAATAAGTTTCTCCTTATCTCTGTTCTAAAAGGCTGTGCCCTTGGGTCATAGTCTCTCCTACCAATAGAAACATTCTTCCCAATATCCACTCTGTCCAGGCCATTCAGTATTGTGTAAGCTTCCATTAGATCCCTCCCCATTCTCCCAAACTCCGTTGAGTACAAACCCAGAGTCCTCAAACATTCCTCATGTGTTAACTTTTTCATTCCTGGGACCATAGTGACCAGGTCTTGAAGATGTTTGTTCGTTGGTCAATATTGATGAGGAAACAGGGGGCGAATTTCCTTGTTATTCTTTGAAATAGTGCTTTCAGATGCTTTGCATTTCCCTGATGAAGAAGACAGATTGGTAGTGGTGGAGATGTCATTGGACGAGTAATCTGGAATGCTGTGTGGGATTTGAATTCAATTCGCAAAATGACCTGAAACAGAAAGCTACCCTCAGTACAATGAAAATATAATCAATTGTTGTAAAAAGCGATCTGATTCACCAAACTCCTTTAGGGTAACAAATCTGCTGTTTTTCCCCATTCTGACCTGCATGTGATTTCAAACCCTCAGGTAACACTGAACTGCACTTTGAAATAGCTAAAGAAGCCATTCAGTTCAAGAGCAACTGAGGAGGGACACCACATGCTGGCCTACTGAGAGATGCTCACACCCAAGGAGTGAATAAAAGTAAAACTGAACAAACTGCTGATGCTGTAAATCAGAAGCAAAACCAGAAATTGCTGGAAAAGCTCAGCAGGTCTGGCAGAATCTGTGGAGAGAAATTAGAGTTAATTTTTCTGATTGTATCAGCCATGATTGAATGTCAGAGCAGACTTGATGGGCTGAACAGTCTAATTCTGCTTCTATATCTTATGAATCTACAAGGTCAAGTGACCATTCCTCAGAATAGAATTTCCCAGTTCTGAGGAAGGGTTACTCGACCCGAAATGGTAACTCTTGATTTCTCTCCACTGATGCTGTCAGACCTGTTGAGCTTTTCCAGCAACTTCTGTTTTTGTTTGTGAATGAAAGGATCCCAGTTTAATATCTCACCCAAAGGACAGCACTTGTATCAGTGCAGCACCCCTCAGGAATGCTAGTGGACACCGTACAGTGCTATTGAATCATGGTTAAAAGTCACACAATGACAGGTTATAGTCCAGCAGGTTTATTTTGAAGCACTAGCTTTCAAAACACTGCTCCTTCATCAGGCCACTACCACCTGATGAAGGAGCGACGCTCCGAAAGCTAATACTTCCAAATAAACCTGTTGTACTATAACCTGGCGTTGTGTGATTTTTAACCTTGTCCACCCAAATCCAACACTGACTCCTCTAAATCAAATCTATTGAATCATAGAATTGTTACTATGGAGGAAGAGGCCATTCAGCCCTTTGTGTCTACACCCACTCATTAAATGAGCACCATTACCTGGTGGCTGTCTCTTGAGATTTCTATTGCACATTCTTTTTATTGAAATAATTATTCTGAGTCCTGTTGAATGCCTCGATTGAACCTGCCTCCATCACGTTTCCAGTCAGTGGATGCCCAACTATTTACTGAGTGAGAAAGTCTTTCCTCACTCCTCTCTTGCTTCTTTTGTAGATCACTTTAAATCTATGCCCTCCTGTACTTGTTCATATTCCTTTTATGAGTGAGAACAATTTCTTCTGATCTACTCTCCCCAGCTAGCTCATAATTTTGGAAACCTCAATTAGATCTTCCCTTGGCCTCTTCCGTCCAAGGAGAGCACTCCCAACTTCTTCAATCCATCCTCATCCCAGGAACCAAATCGCTTCTGCACTCTCTCCTATGCATTCACATCCTTCCTATAATGTGGCACCCACAACTCCATCCACCATACTCTAGCTGAGGTCTAACAAATCTCTTGTACAAGTTCAATATCACCTCCCTGCTATTGTACTCCACATGTCATATAATATAGCTGGTGATACTGTATGCTTTACTTACTGCTCTGTCTAACCGTCCTGCATGTGCAATCTGTTCCTGCACCCCTTTTCGAATTGTATCTTCTCCTTTCTGTCATCTTTCAATGTTTTTCCAAACAAAATGCATCACCTCACATCTCTTTGCATCACATCTGCCACTTATCCGCCCTCTCCATCAACATGTCTTTGTCATTCTGGAGTTCCACATTAACCCCCTTCATTGTTGATGAAAAATGTTCAAACTGCGCAGTGAATTAGTTTAAATGCAGCAGTGAGCAAGGCAAATCCTTTGTAGGTACAATGTGATGGCTATTCTTGTCAGTGAGTTTCATAGGGAACTTTGATCTCCAGCATCTGCAGACCTCACTTTCTCCTCCTAAATGTAGCAGTGAGCAAGGCAAATCCTTTGTAGGTACAATGTGATGGCTATTCTTGTCAGTGAGTTTCATAGGGTGGAAGTGTTCCCCTCTCTGTGAAATATTGAGAGTCACAGAGTCATACAGCACGCAGGTCCAACTAGTCCATGCCGGACGTGATCCAAAACTAAACTAGTCCCACCTGCCTGCTCCTGGCCCATGTCCCTCCAAACGTTTCCTATTCATGTAATTATCCAAATGTGTTTTAAATGTTGTAATTATACCCACATCCACCACTTCCTCAGGAAGTTCATTCCACATGCAAACACCCTCTGTAAAAGATATGGCACTCGTGTCTTTTTTAAATCTCTCTCCTCTCAACTTAAACGTGTGGCCCCTAGTCTTGAAATCCTCCTTCCCAGGGAAAAGACAACTACTATTAACTCTGTCTATACCTCTCATAATTTTATACACTTCTATTAGATTTCCTCTCAACCTCCAACACTCCAGTGAAAGATATGGTGGGATGGGGAAATAATTGGGCAAATGGGTCCTGGAGGGGAACTCAACCCCTTCTCTTTCCCTTTGCAATCATATGCTGGGTATTAAGGGTCATGGGCATTTTTCTCAGCTTACCAACAGTGATGTGATAAATGAATGGCTACTTACGGGGCTCAATTTGACTCAGATTCAATCCCAGCCATCGGGCGACTGTCTGTGTGGAGTTTGCACATTGACCCTGTGTCTCCTCCGGATGCTCTAGTTTCCTCCCACAATCCAAAGATGTGCCAGTCAGGCGAATTGGCTATTCTAAATTGCCCACAGTGTTAGGTGCATTAGTCAGAGGGTTTCTGTTCAAAGGGCCGGTGTGGACTTGTTGGGCTGAAGGCCTGTTTCCACACTGTAGAGGATCTAACCTAATTTGCTGCCCCTTGATCTCTGAACCCTTCCTATTCATATACCCATCCAGATGCCTTTTCAATTGCAATTTTACCAGCCTCCTTCACTTCCTTTGGCAGCTCATTCCATACATGCACCACCCTCTGCTTGACAAGAAAATATTTAAAAGGTTGTGTAATTGGTGCTTTGTGATATATTCTTGATATATCAAAGGAAAGATTACACACTTCCATACAATGTCTTTGGACTTGTGATTAACTGAAGACTCTGAACATAGCAGGGGTGGGAGAAAAACAAAGGACACAGAGTGGACATGGAGAAGATATTTCCACTAATAGGAGAGACTAGGATTGAGAGCGCAGCCTCAGAGTTAAGGAACTATCCTCTAGAACTGAGGTGAGGAGGAGGAATTTCTTCAGCCAGAGGTTAGTGAATCTGTGGAACTCATTGCTGCAGAGGTCTATGGAGGCCAAGTCATCGAGTGTATTTAAGACAGGGATAGGTTCTTGATTGGTAGAGGGGTCAAGGTATGCAGCGAGAAGGCAGACGTATGGGATTGAGAAACATATCAGCCTGATCGAATGGAAGCGTGGATCCGATGGGCAGAATGGCCTTATTCTGCTCTGATATCTGATGCTCTTACCCGCGAATGCTGGATATTTGAGACAAAAACAGAAATTGCTGGACAAACCCAGCAGGTTGAGTTGGCCAGGGACCAAGCCAATCCAATTATACAAGTTCTGAAGAAGGGTCGCTGGACCCGAAACATTAACTCTGCTTTCTCTCTCCACAGATGCTGCCAGACCTGCTGAGTTTCACCATTGATTTCTGTTTTTGTTTCTGATTTCCAGCATTCTCAGTTCTTTGGGTCTTGCAATTTTTGTTTAAATTATACAAGTTCATGAAAATGAAAGACACTTCATTGAATTGTTAGACCGATAGTGAGGCAATGATATCTCCAGCCTCAATATTTGTGAACATCCTTTTGTGCTTCTGAAAACAAAGTAGAGCTGAAAAGCAGTCCCTCTTATCAATGTGGCGTTCACATTAAAACCAGGTTGAAAATACCTCGGGTGTCATACTGGCAATTGCTTTTTTTTGGTGCAGGCATAAAGCATTAGCAGTGTGGGAGTACATGTTGTGCATTTCAAATGATTTTACAGACGTCATTGGAAAGTGGGTAACGTGTCCAGTGCCACAGTCAATCAAGCGGCCCTGACAGTAGTGTAGACAGCTGTGGGAAGAGTTGATGTATAACAACCGTATCCAAGCAACAACAGTAGGACTGACTAACTGTACATCTCTCCTAAAATGAATGAATCCTGTGTGGAGATGTCTATAAATATATATGCAATATTTCTGTAGCTTAAATATTGTGTTAATGTGTGGCTGTGTTTTATTTTCTGTTAAAATGAGCCTTAGAAGGGAGATACTTCAGGCTTGTACATGTACATGTCACAGTTGTATGCATTAGCCTTCACTAGTACTGGGTTGATTTTTTTTTCGGTGTAACCCATGCTGCTTGGGTACCTCAGAAATTCCTGACTGGAATCGACTGGAATTTCATACTCGTTATAAAGCTTCCGGCTCTGAGAGAGCCAGTCCTGTGCTAGTGCAGACTCAGAGGAGCCAGCTAGTGAAAACACAAGGACATCACTGAGGAAAGCAGATTGTTTTTTCAAGCAATGAACAGCATGTTCTTGTCGTGACAACTCTGAGCTAAAGAGCGATTTTTTTTTAAAAAAAAAACACTTTGAAAGCTACAGATGTGTTAACCACTCCAGCTGTTGGTGTTTGAAGTCCACAGACAACTACTTAGATTTGAGTCACATATCCCATACCTTTGCAACAAGGAAACAGTGCTAATTTCTTTTTTTGATATATATTCAGGTTGCCTGATTTCTATCTGGTACCCTAGCCCCACCTCCCCTTCCCTAACACCTCCCCCACCCTGTTACTGCTTAATGTAGCATAGGGTTTTTTTTTACGGCCCACTGGAAACAGGCCAAACTGAAACTAGGAAGATATGCAGACTGAGGCTTGTTGCCAGATTTTGAACAAAACAGTTCAGAAATGATGTGGGAGGGTGACGGGCCCCTGAGTCCCATGGCTTGCCTGTTTGAATCTTCCTGGGCTGCTGGGCAACGGCACCTGTACTGACGAGGTGAGTATTTGCCAAGTTTGTCGCAGGAAGGCGGTGTGGATTGGTGTGACTGGGCTGTGGGGAAGGGGGCAGCAAGGTTTTAACATCACTAATTCTTGGCTAGATATTCGCTTCAAGGCATGCATTGCCTGACCTCCAGCAGCCACCAAATTAGTGGTATCTTGGGTGAAACCGGGGCTTTTCAACTTGAGGCAGAGTATTAAGCAATGGGATGTGGGAAGTAATCCATTTAGAACATAGAACATTACAGCACAGTGCAGGCCCTTCAGCTCCCCATGTTGTGCTGACCTGTTTAAGACAGAGATGAGGGGATATCGTTTTCCACTGGAGGGTTGAAAGTCTAAGGAACTCTTTGCCACAGAGAGTAGTGAAGGCAGGATCATTATTTTCTTTTTTAAGTGGAAATGCATTCTTAAAGAAAAAAAACTGGAAGAACTGAAAAATCAGAAACATAAGCAGAAATTGCTGAAAACGCTCAACAGGTCTGGCAGCATCCGTGGAGAGAAATTAGAGTTAACATTTCAGGTCCTTCTTCAGAACTGATGGTAGCTAGGAAAAAATTGTTTTCATACAGAAGATGGAGGGGGATGGGGAGGTGAGGTTAGGAGTAAATGAAAGGTGGAGATAGAGGCAAAAAAAGAGAGAGAACAGTTAGACAGACAAAGGTATCAGAAGTCGCACCAAACCCAGGTTATAGTTCAACAGGCTGGAGCACCAGTCTAACAACTTGTGATTTCAAATAAACCTGTTGGACCAAAGCCTGGTTGTCGTGTGATTTCTGACTTGATCCACCCCAATCCAACACCAGCTCCTCCAAATCAAGACAAAGGAATGGATCACAATCAGCCTGGGAGAATGAATAGCTACTAATGGAGATGTTAGTGATTACAGAATGCCTACAGTGTGGAAACAGGCCATTCAGCCTTGCAAGTCCACACTGACTCTCTAAAGAGCATCCCATCCAGAGCCATCCCCCTACTCCTTCTCTGTCATCCTACATTTCCCATGGCTAACATACCTAATTTATACATCCCTGGACACTATGGGCAATTTAGCATGGCCAATCCACCTAACCTGTAAAACTTTGGGAGGAAACCAGAGACACGGAGAGAATGTGCAAACTCTACACTGTCACCCAAGGGTGGAATTGAACCCGGGTCCCTGGCCCTGTGTGTAATAGCAGACCAAATAGAGAGATTCTTGATGATTAAGTGAGTCAGATGGTGTCGCTAATTGGCAGTTATTGTGGAGTTGAGGACAGATCAGAGCAGCCATGATCTTATTGAATAGCAGAGCTAAATGGCTTGAGTTAGTGGAATTCTCTACTATAAAAGGCAGTCAAGGCTGGGATGTTTAGTATATTCAAGGCTGAAAGAGATGTATTTTCAGTCAGAAGTGGAATGCAGGCTTCTAGGGGAAAGTCAGAAAAGTGGATTTGAGGAGTATCAAATCAGTCATGGTCTCAGTGAATGGCAGGAGAGTCTTGATGGGCCAAATGGCCGATTACTTCCTATGTCTCCCAAGTCATACTTGAAGAACAAACACTGATTTTAAAACCAGTTAATAGCACCAAGTAAAATGCGACATAATTCACCCTCAATTTGAATTTCTTTTCTCAAGAAAATCCTTTACATTGCTGCCTTGTAGTCATTGTCCAATCACACTGGGTGTTATTTCCTTAGATGAATATTAAGACTGTGCTCAGGCACCTTATTTCAGCAGTGAAATAAGGTGCCCTAGCAGGACCATACTGTTTTATGGTGATATGCATGCAGTGAAATACTGAGCCTACATCAGCAATAAAAGGAACGTCTTTAGGTGTGAACTATGGCTTGGCCTCTGTGTTGGGTTGTGAATCGGAGTTCCATTCTGGAGAAGTGACCTTCTCATCCCGGCTGACATTCTCATGGAAATCCTACGGAAGCTATCACTTTTGAATGTGATATTAAACCACCCTTTGGGTGGATCTAAAATATCCCACAGTGAGGAAGCTCGAATGTCTGAAATCGATTAGCTGGTCTGTGTCATGCCACTCTCGACAGGAGCTTGCATTGTATGTGTTGCCTGCTGGATTTCTCCGCATCACAACAATGTCTACACTTCAAAGTATTTAATTGACTGTGAAATGCATTGGGGTGTCTTGAGTTGTGAAAGTTGCTATACGAATGAAAATCTTTCTTGAAGCATCTTCTACACTCTGATGGAGAACAGTTAAGCCTGGTTGACCTCAAAACCATACTGTGCTCATTTGCATGCAAACAGAGCAGCAAAATGGTCGTGGGCTCCCTTGTCATATGTCTGTTGTGCCAGCACATCACGTTGTCACTCCAGGTCAATGTAGGTCATTGCATACGACAACTCTACTTAAACAGGACAAAGTCTTTGTTATTGCTGGAATCAATACAATTTGTAGATGTTTTTTTGTCTGGCACTCAACAGAATACTTTGCAAGAAAACTAATTCAAAGGAAAAGACCCAGCATTGATTCTGCATCAGAAGGGAGTGCTGATTGGTTGGCAAGTGAGCTTTGATTGGTAGCAGCATTGTCAAGGACAGTGCACCAGTGAATGATGACTGACAGTTACCTACAAAGGAGGAGAAAGTGAGCCCCACAGATGCTGGAGATCAGAGTCAAGAGTGTGGTGCTGGAAAAGCACAGCAGGTCAGGTTGCATGTAAGGAGCAGGGGAATCGAAGCGGGATTCCTGATGAAGGGCCTTATGCCCAAAATGTCGATTCTCCTGCTCCTTGAATGCTACCTGACCTGCTGTGCTTTTCCGGCAACACACACTCGACAGTTACCAACCAAGCTTTGTTTCAAATTTACAGCAAATAAGTTGAATCTGATTGGTTCGGTCCGTTGTGTTGAAAAATTGACCAGTGAATGCCTGCCACATATTACATTGAATTGAAACAGGTGCAGTGTGTCTGCATGTTTCTTTGTTTTGCGTTTATGGGAGTAGCTTTATCCAGCAGTACTCAGCATTTTGATGCATTTGAATCTAAGGTAGGCTTCATAACAGGAGACAAAGTGTACTGGTTCATCGCTGCTGTTGTGAATGGAATGCTGTTTCCAGTGATGCTCTGCAGGGCTCAGGAGTGGGACCCCTGCTCTTTATTTGATATATTAACAATTGGGACCTGAATGTCGGGGGTCGGTGGGGGCACATTTGCAGATGACACAAAAGTTGGCTGTATAGTGGAAAGAGTAGAGGAAAGCTGTAAGCTCCAAAATGATATAGATGGATTGGTGGAGTGGGCAGGAAAGAGGCAGATGGAGTTCAATTCTGGTAAGTGTGATGTAATGCCTTTAGGGCGGTCAAACAGTAAAAAAAACACAATAAATCGAAATATACTAAAAGAAAAGTAGATGAAATGAAAGTATACAGGTCCCTAAAGGTAGCAGTACAGGTAAATAAGGTCATAAAGAAGGCATATGGAATGCATTCTTTGTAGGCAGACATATAGGTATAATGATGAATATGTGTAAGACCACACCTGGATTGTTGTATGCAATTCTGGTCACCACATTACAGGAAGGAACATCATTGCTCTGGAGAGAGTGCAAAGAAGATTTACGAGAATGTTGCCAGGGCTAGAGAAATATAGCTGAGGAGAGATTGGGTTCCTTGGAACTGAGTGCTGAGAGGTGACCTAATTGAGGTATATAAAATAGTGCGGGGTAGAGATAAAGTAGACCTGATTCATTTGGCAGAGAGTTAAAAAACCAGAGGTCACTGATTCTAACCAAGTAGCAGAAGAATTAGAGGGGATGTGAGGAAAAGCTTTTTTGCACAGAGGATGGAGGGTGTCTGGAAAATCGCTGTGTTGGTGCTGGAGGCACTTCAATTTGCATCTGAAGTGGTGTAAGCTGTAGTGGTATGGGCTGTGTGTAGGAAGATGGGATTAGAAAGAGCATCGGGGTGTCTTTGGACCAGCATGGACAAAATGGGCCAAATGGCTCTCTTCTTGCTGTATCATGTTTATGGTTCTTTGGTTCTATTTTCTTCTCTGTCCATGTTATTCTTCCCCCAGCTTCTGACGTACTAAGGAACCTCCAGGAGCATATCAATCTGAAATATTGCTCTTCATCATAGGAATGCAAGGGAAAGCCAACAAAATCCATATTCCATGAATAAGTAATTACAAAACAAAAATTCCTGACCACTTCCTCAGGCCATACCCAGGTACTCCATGACGAATTACTTTTGAAACACAATGATTGCAATTATGCTAAAAATACCTGGCAGCCAATCTACACATTGCAAGGTCCCTCAGCTACTCAGAATGGTTGAGACAATAGAAAAAAATTCAGGTTACCTTGCTATAGGAAGGACGTTATTAAACTGGAAGGAGTGCAGAGGAAATTTACAAGGATGTTGCCAAGACTCAACGGCTTGAGTTATAGTGAGAGGTTGGAAAAGCTAGGACTTTGTTCTTTCAAGCGTTGGAGACTAAGGGTGAATCTTATAGAGGTGTATAAGATCATGAGAGGCATGGATAGGGTGAATGCACTCAATCTTTTCCTAGGGTTGGGGAGTCAAGGACTAGAGGGCGTCAGTTTAAGGTTGGAAGGGAAAGAATAGAAGGGAACCTGAGGGGCAACTGTTTTACTCAGAGGGGGGTGCACATATGGAATGAGCTGCCAGCAGAAGTGGTAGAGGCGGGTACGTTAACATTTAAAAGGCATTTGGACAACTATATGGATAGGAAAGGTTTAGAAGGATATGGGCTAAGTGCGGGGAAATGGGGTTAGCGTGGACGGATATTTTGGTCGGCATGGACCAGTTTGGGCCAAAGGGCCTGTCTCCATGCTGCAGGACTCGATGACTCTGAATGAAGATCAAGGAGTATGGGAAGTGACCCAGCAGTGAAATTAGACCTTGCAAAAAGATATGTCATTTCAAATGGTTTCCACAAGGCGAAGTCAGAGATGTAGGCCATTCAGCCCATTGAGTCTGCTCCACCATTCAGTGAGATTGTGACTGACCTGATAATCCTGAACTCCACTTTCTTGCCTTGCCTCCATGACCCTTGATTCCGCCCCTTAACCGATTAAAAATTTGTCTATCTCGGCCTTGAATATGATTAATGACCCAGCCTCGACAGCCCTCTACAGCAAATAATTGCACAGATTCACAGCCCATTGAGAAGCAATTCCTCCTCATCACTGCTTTTAAGGGTGATTGCTTATTTTGAGAGGGTGAAAGTGAAGACCGCAGATGCTGGAGATTAGAGTCGAGAGTGTCGTGCTGGAAAAGCGCAGTAGGTCAGGCAGCATCCGAGGAGCAGGAGAATCGACGTTTCGGGCAAAAGCCTTTCATCAGGAATCTGATAAAGGGCTTTTGCCCAAAACATCAATTCTCCTGCTCCTCGGATGCTGCCTGACCTGCTGTGCTTTTCCAGCACCACACAATCAACTGTTTATTTTGAGATATGCGCTCTGGTCTTCTGCACTGCAATAAAAGCAGAAATGGATGGGAAAACTCAATAGGTCTGGCAGCATCTGCGGGGTGATAAACAGTTAATATTTTGACTTTCCCTTTATTTAGAAACAAGTGTGGAAGTAGTGTCTTGTCCTGACCATCTTTCCAAAATGACAGGGGGTTTATTTACCTGTGTTGACAGCACATTTGCTTCTGAATCACAAGATTCTTTGAGCACAGCAATCATAATTGCCATTCCATGGCAGTACTGATGGAGCACTGTGTGTTGTTGGAGGTGATGCTTTTGGATAAAATGCAAAGTTGCCCTTCTACCTGCTTGGGTAAATGTAAAAAATGAGCACAAATAAAGAAGAATAGAGGAGTTAACCACAGTATTCTTGTCTATATTTATCCCTGAATCATCTTTTTAAAAGAATTATCTGGTCATTATCACATTGTTTGTTAAGGTGTAAACTAGTGTGTGCTTTGCCTCATAGGGTGGCATGGTGGCTCAATGGTTAGATTTTAGACTAAGGCGACTGTCTGTGTGGAGTGTGCACATTCTCCCCGTGTCTGCATGGGTTCCCTCTGGGTTTCCTCCCACAGTCCAAAGATGTGCAGGTTAGTTGAATTGGCCATGCTAAATTGCCCATCGTGTTCAGGCAGGTGTAGGTCGGTGTGTTATTCAGGGGTAAATGTAAAATAATAGGGTAGGGGAATGAGTCTGGGTGGGATGTTTTTCAGAGGGCCGGTATGGGCCTAATGGCCTGTTACCATGCTGTAGGGATTCTATGCTTACAATATGACAGCGACTGCACTGAATGTAAAGTGCTTTAGGAAGTCTGGTGATCATGAAAAGCCCTTTGTAAGTGCACACCTTTTATTAATAGTACTCAAGAGTGTAAAGTAATTTCACAAGCAGCAAAGGTTTCAAGATGTTTGTGGTCATGCAGACCAGTGTGAGAAACACCAACAGTCACAAGATTTTAATTAACTGGAGTGTGCGGTGATTTAGTCCACCTAGTTTTCAAGGCTACCCTAAAGTGGTCTTAACAGGTACATTACAACTGAACAGGACAGTTGGGATCAACCCCAGCAAACCTCAGCTAGTTTTTATTAAGTGAGAACCAACTCTCCTCCCGGGTTAGGTTAAATAGTTTGAACAGCAAACTACCAATTTTTTTTACATTAATGAAATCAACTCATGCAGATGTTCGAAGAGCAAGAATCTATTTTGCAATAAATTCAATTTGCATTTTAAATCAGGAGTAATTAGCATAACTAATTTGTTATTCCTAATCACAGTGTAGTTTTGGTTATGCAAAGACATGATTTACTATTTTTCAGTTATAGGAAAATTCACATCATTTTCATTTGTTCAGGTGTGATTTGCATGATCGAGTCATAAATTATCCCCAATAACTCAGTAAGATAAAGGTTAGAATTACATTTATATACAGTAATATCTTTCATAACCTCCAAACATCTCAAAGCTGTTTATAGCCAACCCAACACTCAAAATTGCAGGATCCCTACAGTGTAGAAGTAAGCCATTTGACACAGCGGGTCCATGCTGACCCTCCAAAGAGTATCCCTCCCAGACCCAACTCCCTACCCTCTCCCTGCACTTCCCACAGTTCATCCACATTGCCCTTGTATCCAGCCTACACATCCTTGGACACTATAGGCAATCCAACTAACCTGCACATCTTTGGAATGTGGGAGGAAACCGGAGGACCCGGAGGACCCGGAGGAAACCCACGCAGACACTGGGAGAATGTGCAAACTCCACACAGTCGCCCGAGGATGGGATCTAACCCGGGTCTCTGGCACGGTGAGGCAGCAGTGCTAACCAGTGAGCCACTGTACCACCCAAAATGTAAAATGTAATCTCCTAACTTGTAATCCTTTAGGAAATGCAGCAAGCTCTCACGAAAACCAACCAATGATGGCCAGATAACCTACTTCGGGAGTAGTGACGAAGGGAAAAAGATCAACCATGCCTTTGGGCAATTTCCACTGTTCATCTTCTAAATCGTGGCAAGGGATCATTGATAACCACTTGAGAGGGCAGATGGGTTTGAGGCTGATCTGGAAGTTGGCACATCCAACAGTGCAGCACCCCCCCTCAGTACTACACTGAAATATAGTTTAGGGCGTTTGCGAAAGAAAGCAAATGGTTTGCACTGAGGGAAAGGAAACCTTTTCACATTGATAACCAGAGTCGAGAGTGTGGTGTTGGAAAAGCACAGCCAGTCAGGCAGCATCCAAGGAACAGGAGAATCAATGTTTCAGGAATGATGAAGGGCTTATGTCCGACGCGTCGATTCTCCTGCTTCTCGGATGCTGCCTGACCTGCTGTGCTTTCCAGCACCATGCTCTCAACTCTAATCTCCAGCATCTGCAGTACTCACTTTCTCCAGATTGATAACCAGCACAGTGTGTAAAGTGCAGTCACCAACCACCTGTGGATTTCACCCTTATTATTAGAATCAGTTGTATTGGGGTGAAGTGAGCTGATGTACTGTGCGAAGCCCTCAAACCCTGCAATTGGAAATTCAGTTGGAAGCTGGCTAATCGTAAAACATATTGCACTGCAGCAGCCCTGGGGACAATTCAGAGGGTAAATGTGGGAAAGGTTTCTTTCTCCTTGTGCAAGAGTTGGGACCAGTGGCCAAAATCGCCAAATAAAGGGTCACACATTTAAGACAGAGATAATGAGAAATTTCTTCTATTGAGTTGTGAAGCTGGGGATTTCTTTACCACAGAGGGCTGCTGAGACTGGCTCGTTAAGTATATTCAAGGCTGAGGTATACGGGTTTTTAATCAGCAGGGAATCGAGTATCATGGGGAAAAGGCAGGGAAGTGGTGTCGAGGATGATCAGGCCAGCCATGATCTCATGGAACAGTAGAGCAGACCAATGGAGGGATTGGCCTATTCTTGCTCCTAAATCTTATGGTCATATTATACATTGGGGATGGCTTTAACAGGGTGAGTGTAGGATTGCCACAGGAAATCCTGGCCCATGAGAGTTGCCACAGTAACTGAGTAGTGGCTTTGGCCGAGATGGCAAACAATTCTCGAGACGGTAATGGATATTGGACTGATAGGTCAGGGCTTTTGGTTAGGAGGAGATTCTCACTGTCTCCCTTCACCCTGGTGAGTGTGCAGCTGCATTGGTTTCTCATCTAGCAATGTCTCAATCTTATCCTTCTCAGCATTAATTTCCATCCTGGCTTACTCTTCCCTCTCAGTCATCAAAAGGAAAGGGCAGTAAAACTGCTGAATGAGACAGTTGAATGATCTGACTTGTATATAGACTCACCAGAGTTATACAGCATGGAAGCTGGTCAGTGGCTCAGTGGTTAGCATTGCTGCCTCACACTGCTCAGGACCTGCATTCGATTCCTGCCTTGGATAACTGTCTGTGTTGAGTTTGTATATTCGCCCTGTGTCTGTGTGGATTTCCTCCCACAATCCAAAGATGTGCAGGCCAAGTAAATTGCCCATAGTGTTAAGTGTGTTAGTCTGTGGTAAATATAGGGTCAGGGAATGGGTCTGGGTGGGTTGCTATTCGGGGGGGTTGTTGGGGTCAAATGGCCTGTTTCCATACTGTAGGGAATCTAATCTCATTATATTAGATCCTTCAGTCCAACTTGTCTGTGCTGACCAGATATCCTAAACTGATCAAGTCTCATTTGCCAGCAGTTGACCCATATCCCTCCAAACCCTTCCTATTCATATACCTATCCAGATGCCTTTTAAATGTTGCAATTGCACCAGCCTCCACCACTTTCTCTGGCAGCTTATTCTATACACACACCAACCTCTGTGTGAAAAAGTTGTTCCCCAGATCCCTTTTAAATCTTTCCCCTCTCACCTTAAATTTATGCTTTGGACTCACCTACCCTGGGAAAAAGATCTTGTCTATTTATCCTATCCATGTCCCTCATGATTTTATAATTCTCTATAAGGTCACTCCTCAGCCTCCAATGCTCCAAAGAAAACAGCCCCAGCCTGTTCAGCTTCTCCCTATAGCTCAAACTCTCCAACCCCGGCAACATCCTTGTAAATCTTTTCTAAACCTTTCCAGGTTAACAACAACTTTTCAGCAGCAGGGAGATCAGAATTGAATGCAGTATTTTAAAAGTGGCCTAACCAATGTCCTGTACAGCCGCAACATGACCTCCCAACACTTGTACTCAATGCACTGACCAATGAAGGCAAGCATAGTTGGGAGGTCATATGTGCCAAACAGGACATTGGTGAGACCACATTTGGAATATTATGTGCAATTCTGGTCTCCCTCCTATAGAAAGGATGTTGTGAAACTTGAAAGGATTCAGAAAAGATTTACAAGGATGTTGCCAGGGTTGGAGGATTTGAGCTGTAGGGTGAGCTAAATAGGCTGAGGCTGTTTTCCCTGGAGTGTCGGAGACTGAGGGGTGACCTGATAGAGGTTTATAGAGTCATGAGGGGTGTGGATAGGGTAAATAGACAAGGTCTTTTTCCAGGGATGGGGGAGCCCAGAACTAGAGGGCATAGGTTTAGGGTGAGAGGGAAAATATTTAAAAGGGGCCTAAGAGGCAGCTTTTCACGCAGAGGGTGGTGCGTGTATGGAATGAGCTGCCAGAGGAAGTGATGGAGGCTGGTACAATTACAACACTTAAAAGGCATCTGGATGGGTATATGAATAGGAAGAGTTTAGAGGGATATGGGCTGGGTGCTGGCAAATGGGACTAAGTTAATTGAGGATATCTGGTCAGCATGAACGAGTTGGACCGAAGGGTCTGCTTCCATGCTGTACATCTCCATGACTCGTTGGGAGTGACTCTACCAAACACCTTCTTCACTATCCTATCTATCTATGACTCCACTTTCAAGGAATTTCAGAATGGAGCTTCACTACACCCAATAGATTTATTTCTCAATAGTGCTGGCTGTTTTAAAACTAATTTTTCCCTTGTGGATAGTGTGCAGCTATCTGTGATTTTGGTATATATGTGAATCCTTGATTTCTGTTGTGCCATGATTGGTGGCTGTGCCTGCAGCAGCCAAAGACTCAAGCTCTTGAATTCTCTCTTTAACCCACTTTGTCTCTCTCTATCACTGCTTACTCCTTGAAGGTGCTCCTTAACATCTACCTCCTTTCCAACGCTTGGTCATCGACCTTAATGCTCTATGGCTTTCTGCAACGTCCCTTAGGATAGTTTGCTATTTTTACGGTGCTGTATATATGCATGTAATTGTTGACCAGAAGAATTGCAGACTTACACAAAAGCACATGACTATTATTACGGACTATCGTGGGATGATGCAAACAATAATGATGTCTCCCGCTCGATGCACGTTTTATTCATGTCAAAATACCCAAATGCTGACTTGTGTCCAAACCTGTAAACATCCCTCTTCCAGTGTAAAACAATTAGGCTGAAAGCTGATTGAGGCCATTTAAGAGTAAGCACGTAATCGTAGCCCCACTGGGTGGTCCTTGGAAAACCTCTGCTCCCTTGTGTTTGACCCTCGATAAACTACTGTAAATAAATGGCTTGTTATTTCTTCCTGCCCTCAGAGGAGAAAGGACAAACCATTTCATCATCTGGGTTCTTTTGAAATTATTTAATATCTGCTGTGCCAAATAGAAAATGGTCAGGCAGAGGAAAACAGTTTTTCTTATTTTCCTATTAAATTTACCATTTTACTGCTAAAGTCTGACCTGATCCATGCTCCGTTGAACTTGTGGAGTTGGACGAGGAGGAGATTCATCATAACACTCTGCAATTTCTTTTTGTTTTCAATTCTTTTTGATATTGATCCATTATCTGGATCACGGGTATACCCACGCCCTACACTAAATGCAAAGATGGAGAGGGTTCTTTGGCATGCATGTCATGTCTGCCTTTGCGTGGACAGATTGTGTTCCCGTGCGATGCAAAGTGGGGTAAATCCTGACTTTGTGAAACCATACCTACCATATGATAATGAGCCAAGAATCTAATTCTTAAGTCTCTCCACTTTTATTGCTGTCGTACTCAACAGATCTCAATAGATGGATATGCCAAATACACTGCTGACTTGCTATGGTTGTGTACCATTGCGTAAAGTTAAGGTTTACCTTAGAGTAGTGTTAAGAATCAATGCTTTTCTGGGCTGTCTGGGGTATGTGTTTTCAAATTCCAGTGCCTAGCATTTCTTACATGCCATAATGCATGTGCAGAGTAGGATAGGCGGCAAATGCTTAGCCCAGACAAAATGCAATCTCTTCCACAGATAGTTAGCTTCACTAAGCTGCCACAGCCCCTGGATTTCTTTGAACTCTAGCGTTTTTCAGTTGTACCAAGCAAATCCTACATGAGGGCTTCCTCCACTCCCATGTACTTTTGCAGTATCGAGACACCGTTAGTTGATTTGATCTCTCTCCACAATTTTGCAAGTATTTTGGTGGCTATGGCAAACATATTAGGAGATGTTTTTCAGATGGTGGTGTGAAAACCTAACCACAGGATCAATGACAGTGGGAAAAAGTGAGCCACATGACTGGGTGATTGTCAGCAGAAGGAGAAGAAGTTCCAGACCTGCTGTTATTCACAGGCTGTAGGCAGTCAGAGTTTAAGGATAATCCTGATGAGCTGAGAAGGTGGCAAAATTGTGGAGAGAGATCAAATCAACTAACGGTGTCTCGATACTGCAAAAGTACATGGGAGTAGAGGAAGCCCTCATGTAGGATTTGCTTGGTACAACTGAAAAACGCTGGAGTTCAAAGAAATCCAGGGGCTGTGGCAGCTTAGTGAAGCTAACTATCTGTGGAAGAGATTGCATTTTGTCTGAGCTCATGCAGAATTGAGAATTTAATGGAATGCAGTCTCAGGAGAAGTGATTGAACTACCAGAATGTGAGCTTTTATGAGGCTGTCTGCGATGGAGCAGATTTTGATGGAGTTCTGAAATGAGATCTTTGAGAGTGAACAATGGAATCCTTTATAAAGGAGGCAAAGCTGTAATGTGATGTAATGACCCAGAGTATAATTAACATGTGGGCAATGGGAGTGGGGGGTTGGAGGGTGGAATGGAGGAGGGTGACATTGATGATAACTCAATGGGCTTTATCAAATCAGCTATTTGATGTGCTGTGGGATTTTTGATCACAGTTTATTTGTTAAGCCCTTTACCTTATGTTAATTCTGAATGTTAGAGTCTTAATTGTGTGCATATATATTTATATATTTTTCTCTCTTTACATATTCTATAGCAATTTTTATTTGGTTTGTTCAAAACTACGGAATCTTCTGGCTTTCTTCTCTTTATAAAGATCAGAGATATCAAACTTTGTGTACTTTAAATAAAGAAAAAACTACTGGTAACCATATCATTATATAACTTACTAAAGAAAAACTGAAAGAATTGTAAATCAGAGACAAAAACAGAAGTTGCTGGAAAAGCTCAAAGAGTCTGGCAGCATCTCTGGAGAGAAATCAGAGTTAACGTTTCGTGTCAAGTAGCCCTTCCTTGGAGTTCTGAGGAAGGGTTACCGGACCCTAAATGTTAACTCTGATTGCCAGACCTGCTCAGCTTTTCCAGCAATTTATGGCTTTGTTTCATTATATAACTTGATGGTTTAGTCCAAGATTATAATAATGTAGAAAAGTTTGCATGTGCAAAGTGTATCTCTGCGTGTACACAATATTTGTTCCTGAGCAGATATAAACTACAATGCCTAATTATGGGAAGTACTTTACAATATTAATAAATTAGCCTTTGCCATTTCAAGTGACTGATATCACATATTGAGGGTCAGATGTATTGTGACTTCAGACCAAAAAAACTTAGCCTTTTGCCACATTCAAAGAAACTGTCAGATCTGTCATAGTAATTGTCTGTTTTCAAGCTTATTCACTGTGGTGTAGCTTATAAATATTATAAAGTAGGGCTGGGAGATTGAGTTGTATATTTTGAAGGCCTGGCATAATGTTCAGTGAAATACGGTGCAGTGACCATTTTCTCAGACAGACTTGTCTGGAATAGTGTGAAATGGATTGGGATGGTCACTCTCTTTGGTTACCATCATTGTTTCCTTACAGCTGAATGTTTTTTCTAACCAATCCTGCTTTCCTTCAATTCAACGCCCTTGATTTAACCCTCTTGCAGACCCAAAATGATTTATGTCACCAATCTCTAAGCAGCATTGAGTTCAGCCTGGTTTCGATATCTTTGAATAAAACAATAATGAATTAAAGGCTGTGTGTTTTTTGTAGACTTTAGCCCATAAGGAAATTTTTTGGCATGAACAGAAAATGACAACAAAGCTACTGAAATTTAGACAATGATACATATTTGACTTGGCTATTTTCCACACCTACTTTACAATTTGCAGACTGACTATTCTTGTATTGTGTGCCTTCTAGTGCGTTCTAACTCCACCCTCACTGTGGTATTTAGACTCTGTGATGTGCAGTTCCATGGAACCATCATGAAGTTACTCCATGGTCCTTATGATCTTATACAATGACTGAGATTCTCCCATGATTTTGCTGGCCCTGGTCAGTGAATTTCCAGGACTGCAAATAGTAACATGGCTGGCTTTCAACAGTGACAGTAGATAGTCGCCCGGTGGAAGAGTGTCCCTGGATTCTGGGATTTTTCAGTCAGTCACGAGAATGAAAAGCTAGAAAACCTAAGTCAGTCTTTAGCTATTTCCAGGAAGTGGAAGAACTTTAATTTATGTTGTTCTCATCAAACCTGCAGGATATCCCTAAATGTATCACAGGAAATAAATTGCTCATTGTCAATCCCATCCTATTTTGTGAATGAACAAAACAACTTTTTATATTCAGAAACATTTCCCCAACAGCAACAGATGGCCCAGAGCAATCTACCCAGTCAAGCCCCATAAGAAACTTATGTTTTCAATAAGACCTTCTCTCATTCTTCTAAATTCCAATGTGTACAGGCCCAACCTAATCAAATTGCCCTCATAAGAAAATCCTTCCATGTCTGAGATAAAACTAGTGAACCATCTCTGAACTGCCTCTAATGCCAAGATATCAACTTTTAGATAGAGGACCAAAAGTATTCTCGGTATAGTCATCTAGTGCCTATATTGTTTGAGTTAGACTTCCTTGTTTTTTCAACTAGGCGAAAGTGAGGACTGCAGATGCTGGATATCACAGTCTAGGTTAGAGTGGTGCTGGAAAAGCACAGCAGGTTAGGCAGCATCCGTGGAGCAGGAAAATTGACATTTCCTGATGAAGGTCTTTTGCCCAAAACATCTATTTTTCTGCTCCTCAGATGCTGCCTGACCTGCTGTGCTTTTCCAGTACCACTCTAATCTAGACTCTCTTCCTTGTTTTTATGACAATTCTCTTTGAAATTAAGGGAAGCATTCCATTTGCCTTCCTTATTGTCTATTGAACTTAGATAGGAAGCTTTTGTGACTTATGGATGAAGACTCTCAAGTAGCTTTCTACAGTCTTTCCTCATTTAAATAAAATTCAGCTCATGTTTTATTCCTGCATAATCTCACATTTTCCCAAATTAAGTTCATTCTGCCAAAAGTTTTCCTCCTTGCTTAACCTGTCTACATCCCTCTGCAGATTCTGTGTTTCATTCTCACCACTTGCCTTTCCATTTATTTTTCTGACATCCACAAACTTGGCTATAGTAGAGTCACCTCCCTCATCAACCCATTAATATTTACTGTAAATAATTGTGGCCTGCAGCAATGATCCCAATGACAATCTACAGCCAATGCCATTGGCTCTTATCTTATTAAGTAGACTTATGTGCTGTACTTTATCAATTATCTTTTGGAAGTCCACATATATTACAACTACTGCTTCTCCTTTATCTATTCTACTTGTTACTGTCTCAAAGAATTCTAATATACTTTTTGAATAGAGGCTTTACAATTGCAGTTTCCAAATCCTCTGGGACTTTTGCAGAATCTAAAGATTCTTGAAAGATTATGACCAACATATCCATTATCGTTGTAGTTGCTTCTTTGTATACCCTAGGGTACAATCCATCAGGCCTGGGTGACTTATTGGCCTTTCACTCCATTAGTTTCCATGGTAACTTTCTCTGATGTGATTATATCCGCACTATCTTTTAATTGTTTATTTGGTACTTTTGCAATGCTATTAGTTACCTTGAAGAGAGATACAGAGTATTTATTCAACTCCTCTGTCATCTTCATCCATAAGTCACAAAAGCTTCCTATCTAAGTTCTCCATTGTTATTCCTTATTTTCTAAGGCGTCCATGTTCACTCTGTCCTCTCTCTCTTTCTTCCTCTTGATATATTTTATTAAACTCTTGCTGTCTAATATATTGCTTGCTATTTTTCCCCGTAGTTTAATGATGTCCTTTTTTTTTTAAGTTTTGTTGGCATTTAAAACTCTCCCAATCTTCTAGTTTACCTCTGATATTTGCCACATTGTATGTTTCTTCTTTTAATTTGATGAATGAAAGAATTGAATTTATTGTCACGTGTACTGAGGCAGAGTGAAAAGCTTTGTCTTGCAGATCACATAGTTAAGTAGCATAGATAAGTAAGTGGACTGGATAAGTAAGATACTAACTTGGCTAAACATCATTCACTTATCCCTGTCCTGGAACCTTCTTCCTCACTGGGATATTCTTTTAGTGAGTAATGAACTACTTTCTGAATCATCAGCTATTGTTCATGAACTACTTTTTCTGATAAACATCTTTCCCAGTCCGCTCCACCAAACTCTGCTCTCTCTCCTTTATAATTGCCCTCATTTAGCACAATTGCTTCTGACCCACGTTTCTCACTCTCAAGCTAAATGCTATGATCGGCCAGAACATTACTTTGCCCTGCTTCACATTGTTCTGATGAATCTATAGCAGCTGCCAGAAAACAAACCACAATTTTCTCCCATTTAAAACACAGAACCCCTAACAAAGCAATTCTTCCTTAGAACTGCATGGAATAATCAACCTGGATGATGTGCTTAGGTGGAGTCTTAATGTGTATTCATCTTCAGCTGAGTTTAGATTGGCACTTGTTAGATGGCTGATCGGTTTTAACACAGAGCTGTGCTGGAATCGAGAAAGTGAATGACCACATACCCCACCTACGTATCATGCCATTCCAATGATTTAACACTGCACTGCCTAGAATGTGTGTTGACTTGTCTTGTGTACTGCTGGGCTTTTCAATCTAAAAGCGCAGGAAAAAAATGGGAAGTGCTGAGAGAAATTTAGCTAGTCTAAGATCAGCATCAGCTCTTTATTTATCTTTGCACAGTTGGAGTCGATGCAAGACTGAAGCCATTAGGTTGGCAATCACCATTAGGGAGTCTGCACACTACCTGCCAAATCGTTCAGTCTTAGCAATGCAGAGTTTAGCACAGAAATACTGTGCCTTTAAAGCCAGGCTTTCTTGGGTGTTAGATGCGTTGATCGAATAGTCGGAAACATGTTTAATAACACTAAACAAAGGCTGTGACAGAGCTCAGTAGAAACTGTCTTTTAAGAACAAAGTGATTTTGGATTCTGGAGACTGTATATCATTAGCCTGCAGCTACACACAGCAGAGGACTGTGTGGTTCTCGCCCACACATCTAATGGAGCATTGACTAGAGAGTATCTCATTTATGCAAAATGCCTGTGACAGCTTAGTGTCCCATATCATCAACGCATTTAGAAGAAATGGGATATAGCTTTTAGTTAAATCCTTTTTTTTAAATTGCTATACTTTTGAAGTATGGGAGTTAGCACTGTAAGGAGGAATAACTCATCACCCATGGCCTGTGAATACAAAATGAACACACTGCAAATAACAAAAACATAACGGTAAGGTTTGGTTTATGCTTTGCAATTTACGTCATTACGTTCATACCATGAGGGGTGCTTTGAGCGCTACGATGTTTACTGGATACTGTCATAACGGTTGCAACAATATGTGGTTGGCACGTGATGAAATGGTTCACAGGTTGATTTGTGAAATTGTCTTTTTCTTTCTGACGTTGCAGGAGATGACACATTCCTGGCCTCCTCCTCTAACAGCCATACACACGCCTTCCAAGGCTGAACCAACCAAGTTCCCAATTCCAAGCAAGGTAGGAACCTACCACTGAGGCGGGGCATTTTACCAGGACTGAGAAGTATTTAAAATGAACGCCCTATGATTTTGGTTTGACACTTAAAAATGTACCTTTTCAGTATGGTACAAAAAAGAGGTTTTACCTAAAACCTGATGATTCTGACCAGAGCACTGGAAAATGGGATGAGAATAGTAAGGTACTTGGTTCAGTGGACTTGATTGGCTGAAGGGCCTCTTTTCTGTGCTGTGGACCTCGACGCATCTGTGCTTGCCTCGTTGTTTGGAATCGTTTGTAGTTTTTATGAGTATCTATTAAGGTGCACCAAAGGAATTCATTTAATCACATAAAATTTGCAATAAATAAACAGGCCATTCAGCCCAACTGCCCCAGGCCAGTATTTATGCTCCATGTGAGTTTCCTTTCCTACCATCTCTGGCAGTTATCCCAAAAGAAGGTTATGGAGATAGGACTCTCAATAACAGCGATGTAATTTAGATTTGTTCACTCTTTCTGTGTTACATTTGGTTACATTTGCCACATTGGGGTCAATTTTTGGAGACCTGGATCCCAAGGCATGAGCCGAAGTCTGTGATTTGGTCATAGCCAAAACCACCAAGAATGGGGTTTCAGTTTCTCACCATTCTTTTCCGTGATTAAATAGAAAGTGGAATAAGTGTTGTATATCAGGCACCCTAACGGTTCCACCTACAGCACCAGTTTTCCATTTGACCTTCACCCACTTCATCTTTTCTTACTATTGTGTTTTACGGTGAGAGCATTATTTTAACTCTGTCTGTCCTTTTTGTTCCCTTAATGCTTCTATTAAACCACCACTAAATTTCTAAATTCCAGCAAATGTAAGCATAGTGTTTTTTTTTCAAATTTCTCTTTTAATTGAACCTTTTGAAGTCAAGGTTTAATTTTGCTAAACCTATGCCTTGCTACCTCCAAGGCCAAAAAGTCCTTCCTGTGGTTGGGCATCTACATTCTCCAGATGTGGTCTAACCAAGGCTTTGTGATGGTGGGTATTGAGGATTTCATGGCACAATCCAAAATGGAGCAGAGAACTCTTCCCTGTGTCCCTCCTAGCCAATGTCCGTCACACATCACCATTCAAAATGGACGATCTCTTAGTTATGAAATACCAGGATTGAGAGTGACAAATTTTAAGTACAGAATCACTAGAGGTGAATAGGGGTAACTTTCCCCCCTCTGTTCATTTCCTCTATCAGTCTGTGAGCAATAGACTAATGGGTTTCAGTGAAATGCAGTACAGACAGGGTATGGGCCAAGGAGGGACTTGATCAGATTTTGGCTCCTGGGTCCAGGGGTGCAGATCGTTCACCCCCCGGGACAAAGTCCCTGACCAGTCACTGATGTACATCTGCCCCGCAGCCGAAAGTGAAAGCCTGAAGAATTCCAGAATGAGGGAATTCCGTGCTGGGGCTTGGTTTAGCTCCAATGCTCATCGTAGATCATATATTTGATCTTTGGATCTTCTAGAGATCAGGTAACCAAAAGACAGATATGCTTTCACTGGTTTTGTTTGCAGGTTAAGCATTGTCCAGGTCAAAGGGATAAACTCACCTTTCTTTTTGAAATATTGCCGTTGGATCATTTCTCATCACTTGTTAGGACACATAGGGCCTTGTGTTAATGTTGCATCTGAAAGACCGCACCTCCAACCGGGCAGCACTCCCTCAGTATTGCATTTGGGGTATCAGAATTTGAGCTATTAATCCAGAAGTCACCCTGAGATGAGAACAGTAATTGCTGAGCCACAGCTGACATCTCATAGCTGAAATGCTCCCGAGATTTGATACGGTGTCATATGAACAAATCATTGTTTATGTATTGTAAAATTAGATTTTTAAGGTACTGCATACTCACTGAGATTCATCATGTTTTAGCTTGTTTATACTGAAAGCTACTGCCATTGATTGAGTTTAACTAACCAATGTCACAGGCTAATTAGCACAGTTACATGGATTTATCTCTTTTATTTCTGGAACAACTCTGTACAGAGATTCAGATGTGTGCAAGTTTCTGTTACTGGTCTGGCTGGAACAGTGTCTGCAGCATTTGACAGGCCAGGAATTATCAGACAACAAACCCACCAGGTCAAAACTAACACGTGCCCGAATTAGTACTGGCATGGGATCAGTCTGAGAGTTCAGCCACTTAATTAAGACAGTACTGCAACTGCATCAAAACACTGTGGATGCTGGCAATCTGAAATAAAACCGGAACGTGCTTGAAATTGCTCAGCAGATCAGGTGGCATCTGCAGAGGGAGAAGTGGCGTTATGTTGCACAGATGTGATTTATCAGCAGAGTTCCAAGTTAGAAATGTCATAGGTTTAGAGTGAGGGAAAGGGAGATTGGTAGAAAAGGAAGGAAAAGAGAAGGTTGAATCGAGATGTTAAATGATAGAAAGAATTGATTATAAAGATTGGTAAGAAGAAAAGTAAAGAAAGAATGTGTCCAAAGGAAGGGTGAACAATAGAATGATGGACAGATGCCATTTGCAAGCATTGAACAGAGATCAGTAAAGCACAGGAACGGGCGCTTTGGTCAATGATGTTGTGCTGAACATGACGCCAAATTAAACTAATCCCTTCTGCCTGCCTTTGGTCCACATCCCTCCATTCCGTGCGTAGGAAAACAAAGATCAAGAGAAAGACAAGAGTAAAGGCAGTTCCTCCAGAGAAAAGGGAAGAGAAATAGATCAGGAGACTATGGTTTGAAATTGTTGAATCCACTGTTGAGTGCAGGATTCTTATAATGGTTAATCAAAAGAGAAGGTGCTGCTTCTTGAGCTGATTTGAAGTGTAGTTGGATCACTGCAGGAAGTGAAGGACAGGGAGCAGAGAGCTCAGTGTGAGAGCCAGGTGGGGAATTCAAATGACAGGCCATCGGATGCTCAGGGTCATGTTTGTGGACTGAATAGGAACATTCCACAAAGTGTTCACCCACTCTGCATTTGGTCTTCCCATTGTGTCGGGCAGATCATGTTGTGAGCAGGGAACACAGTGGACTGAATTGATAGAATTACATGTAAATTGCTGTTTCACTTAGAGGAGGATTTATGGCTTTAGACAGTGAGGAGAGAGGAGGTTGAAGGGTTGGTGTCGCATCTCCTGGCCTTGCATGGAAAGTTGCCGTGGGAAGTGGAGTGGGTGTGGGGAGGGTTTAAGGAGTGGGTGAGGGTTTTGTGAAGGGAATGGTCTTTTCAACGCATTGACAGGAAAGGGAAGGGACAATGTATTCACTGCCAGAATCATGCTGGAGGTAGTGACCATGGTGGAATATGAACCATGGAATATGGAACTTGGTGGCATGGATAGTGTGGAGAAGGAGAGATCTTTTGTTGGGATGGAGAGAAAAGAATGCGATCAGAACTGAGGGAAATGAAATGGGCTTGGCCTTATGGATCAGGGTGGCAAAGTGGAGGAGAGGCTGGGATGGAATCATCGGTTGAAGAAATGGAGAGACCTATCCGAAGTCCTAGTGTTGAAAGATAGGTTATCAGAGCAGTCAATGCAATACTGTGAGGCATAATTTGAATGTGTTTTTGTCACTGATACTTTTAAGTAGACTTAGGATAAATGAGACTTTCATTTATCAGAATGAAAAGGACTATGGAAATCCTGTGCATAATATGTGCGATGCCTGCTCTTTAGTGAAACAGGCACTGCATTAATTTTTTCAAAGAGATATTGTTGAGATGACATAATGTGCGATATTCTTTCATCAGCAGTATTCTGTCATGCCAATCGTTCTGTTAGAATTGTATGTTTAGTTCTAATTCAACCAGGTAATTATCTGACACAAACAGTGCAACACAGTGCCATTGTGTTCTGCTTAATTGCTTTTGTATTCTCAGTCATTAATTTTTGCAATCATTACATGTAAAAACGAAATGATTAAATTCTTACCTCCTTTGCTGGCATTGTGTGGTTAGGAAATGAGCTCTGATGTGCCCTGTGTTCTTTATTTGTAGGACTCTCAGCATCTAACCTCTGGGTACAATGGACAAAGTAGGTCACCTTTTACTCTTGTCTTTAAAGGCAATTTAATGCTCTGTCTGTAATTAAACTTAATATTGGAATGTTAATTACATGGTGCCGACACTTAGAAGATGGAAGAATAATTTCCTGATGATCAAGTATTATGTGTTGTGGCATGTTAATAGTTGAATTTCAATGGGAATGCCAACAGCTGTAGAAAGATTGTGTGTAAAAATAACAAAGATGTGAAACTCCAAATGTCTGCTTCTTTTCAGAGCGCTGTGATGTTCAAGGAAAACCTCCAACAAAGTCTGCACCACAGAAATCGTAAGTACCATTGGCTTGATCTTTTTTAAAAATAAAACTCCCACACTTTCTCCCTGGTTGGAACCGATGTTGTTTGAGAGTGTGGAGGTCCTATCAGCTGGTGCTTCTGATCCTTGTGAGTTGAGGAGTCAGTGTATTACCTTCATACCTTTGCTTAGATTGTTGCAGTTGAACGTGGTTGACCACGTTCAGCCACATGCCTTAATTCAAACCACCCAGCAGTTATGAGGCCATTCAGCAGATACTTGGGAACACTACCACCTTGAAGGTCCCCTCCAAGCCATCGTGACTTCGAAATATATCACTGTTCCTTCACTGTCGCTGGGTCGAAATCTGGGAATGGCAACCCACAACAGATGGACTGCAGTGGTTCAAGAAGGCAGCTCACTACCACCTTTTCAAAGGGAGCTATGGACGGGTCATAAGTGGCGCCCAGATCCCACAATGAATAAAAAAAGCCTTTAAAGTCCCTGCTTGTCTTCACCATATCCATCCATCACCCATTTCCTTTAAGCCATAGTCTTAAGTGAATCCTAGCTATTTGTCCTAAACAACATTTATTTAAACATTCATCCCGTCGTTGAGGGCATCACTGGCTAGGCCAGTATTTATTGCCCATCGCAGAGGGCGGTTAAGAGTCATCCACATCGCTGTGGGTCTGGAGTCACATGTAGGCCAGACCAGGTAAAGATGGCAGTTTCCTTCCCTAAAGGACATTAGTGAATCAGACAGGTTTTTTCCAACAATCGATAATGGATTTGTGGTCATTAATTCCAGATTTTTATTGAATTCAAATTCTACCAAAGCTGCAGGAGGACTCAAATGTGGATCCCCAGAGCATTACCTGGGTGTCTGGGTTAACAGTCCAGCGATAATACCATCAGGCCATCACCTTTACACAATTTTACTTTCTCACCAGCCTCTAGACGAAAAGGTTTCTTCGAAATTCCTTGTAGGATTGATTAGTCTTAGATTTAGCCATTCTGATCTTGCTCACAAGTGGCAAGATCTTCTCTACATCTCCTCTGTCAAACCTTTTCACAATCTCGAAGACTTCTTTCGAATTAAGTCATTTCAAATGCACTCCACGTAAAATTTATGCGCAGACAATCAAATGATATTGGAGAGGAGGCAATGCCAAGATGCTTAAAAAGGAAACTGAATACACAGTAATGAGCCAAACAGGGATGCAGGAAAGAAGTGAGGTGTGACCAAGGGATGAATGTGATGGTCAGGATTATTCATGAGCCATTACATTAATGGGGTTAAATGATAAGACCCTTCACAGCCCTGTGCAGTTTACATGTCAAAGCCGAGGAGTGCTAGCATCAACGCAAACAGCGACTCATCATTACTGAAATCACATTATACAGGCAAATTGAAATTGACGCCACAAATGAGTAAAAGAATTCTAACCTGCTAGCTGACAGTTTCAGTGAGTATCCACCGATTATCTGCAATCCTGTTACTCTCTCCTCGGAAAGGTGAAATGAGTCCGGAATCTCTTGCACCCTGTTTATTGTGGCCTCGTCTGAACAGAGTTAGAAACAAAACGACTGCAGATACTGGAATCCAAAAGAGGCCAGCAGGAAGCTGGAAGAGCACAGCAAGCCAGGCAGCATCAGGAGGTGGAGAAGTTGATGTTTCTGGTATTAACCCTTCTTTAGGATGGGATGTAGGGGTAGTAGAGCTTTAGATAAGGGGTGGGGGAGTGTGTGGGGGTGGAGATGTGGGGAGAGTAGTAGAACAGTGAGGTAGTGACAGGTGAGCACAGCCAATGGGTACGACTTGGTTGGTCGATGGGAGGAATGAATTTGGTTGGTAGCTGAAAGGAAGGGTTGGTAAGTGGAATGGAAAGGAGGAGGCAGGGCTGGAAAGGGAGGCCGGGGGATAGGTGGGAAAGTGATTTGAAATTCAAGAACTCAATGTTAAGTCCTCTGGACTGTAAACTGCCCAGGCAGAAGATGAGGTGTTGTTTTCTTCAATGCCGTAATGGAGAAGGCTGAGGGTGGACTTGTCGAAGAGGGAGTGGGAGGGCAAATTGAAATAGGCAGTGACCACAGATCCAAATTAGTGTTTCAAGCATGTACCAATTATTCAGAACCAATTGAACATGGGAACACGAGTAGACCATTCAGCTCCTTATGCCAATCCACTGTTTACTCAAATTGTGGCTGACCTGTGTCCCAACTCCATTTCCCCACCTTGTTCTCAGCAGCCTTCACAACACCTAGCCAACAGTAATCTTCTGAAGGTTGCTGCGGTTCTGGAGTCACATGCAGGCAGTAGCAAGTAAGGATGGTAGGTTTGCTCCGTCCATTCAGTAACTCCGATGAGTTTTTACAACAATCACAGATTTTCGTCATGATTACTGGGGTTAACTTTAAATTTCAGAATTATAAGCTCAATTTAAATTCCACTGGTGGGATTTGAACCCATGGTTCACAGAGCATTAATCTGCATCTCCGGTTGGTTTACCATAACACCACCATCTTCCCTAAATCTCTATAATCTCCTTCAGGGCACAGAAACATAAAACCGGAGTGAGGGATCCCTACAGTATGGAAATGGGCTATTTGGTCCAACAAGTCCACACCCAGCCTCTGAAGAGTATCCCACCCAGACCCATTTCCCTGCCCTACTACTCTACATTCAACTCTGACGAATGAACCTAACCCACATTATGGGCAATTTAGCATGGCCAATTCACCTAACCTGCACATCTTTGGACTGTCGGAGGAAACCGGAGCACCCGGAGGACACAGGGAGAATGTGCAAACTCCATTAAGACGCCCAAGGCTGGAGTCAAACCCAGGTCCCTGGCACTGTAAGGCAGCAGTGCTATCCATTGAACCACTTTGGGTGGGGTGCCGTCTGGGCAAATCTTTTCAAAGGTTGGTGCAAATTTGAAACACTTTTCCTTGAAGAGCTGTTTTGGCCAGCCATTCAAGAAAGGATTCTAAATTGAAATTAAGGAGATTAGTGTTGGCTAAATGTAATGAAGGCTGCAGAGAAAAGGTGGGGAAATGGAGGTAGCTGACAGGTAGGGCACAATTTAATTAAATGGTGGAATGGACATAAGAGGCTGAATGGCCTACTCTTTTGCTCATGTTTAATCAGTTCTGTTAACTGATATATGCTTCGAGCACTAATTTGGATATGTTCACATGAGGCCACGATAAACAGGGTGCAAGAGATTCCGGATGTAATTGCCCTCTGAAATGGTGTAGCAAGGTGAAGGGCAATTAGATCCGTAGAGTTTTGAACAGCAGGAAAACAGGCCCTTTAGCCCATTATGTCAATGCCAGTCATCTACTCTAATCCATCCAGGGATGGTTATACGTGCTTGCCCACTAACAATAGCCACTTCGCATCAGAGAATTTGTGAAAAGTGACCATACCATGTCAATGCTAGTATACCTGACCATCTCACTGAAAGTGTAGTAGTTTGGCGCACCGACCTCTACACCGCTGAGGCCAAACGCCAGCTCGCAGATACTTCCTCCTACTGCCCCCTTGACCATGACCCCACCCCCCACCACCAAACCATCATCTCCCAGACCGTCCATAACCTCATCACCTCGGGGGATCTCCCATCCACCGCCTCCAACCTCATAGTCCCACAACCCCGCACC
>NC_057724.1:72124460-72164480 GCF_004010195.1 Chiloscyllium plagiosum | reverse complement strand
TCTCCGCCCCCACCCCAGTCTGACCTATCACCCTCACCTTGACCTCTTTCCACCTATCACATTTCCGACGCCCCTCCCCCAAGTCCCTCCTCCCTACCTTTTATCTTAGCTGCTGGACAAACTTTCCCCATTCCTGAAGAAGGGCTTATGCCCGAAACGTCGATTCTCCTGTTCCCTGGATGCTGCCTGACCTGCTGCGCTTTTCCAGCAACACATTTCCAGCTCTGATCTCCAGCATCTGCAGACCTCACTTTCTCCATCTCACTGAAAGCCCAACATTCCACAAAGAGTTATTGGGGTGCAGAATTGGCCTTGCTGAGTGTAGCAGCCTGAAAAATCACAAGGTCTGACTTCCCATCTGCTGATTCAACTGACTGTAAAATCAAGGCACACAGGTCAATGATTTACAGGTCAACATCCCCTAGGGGAGCGGTTTCTCACTGAGAGACTTGTATCAGAGAATAGTCCCTTATGTCGCTGTATTTATTTGTCCGTTGTGGAATTTGTTTTCTTAAAAAGTCCCTTGTTGGCTGCCAAGTATTTTGGAATATCCTGAGGTTGTGAAAAATGCATCGTCGATACAATTTCTTTTTGTTTTAACTTGTTCTTTCTTGAACTAGGACTCTTGACGTAGAACGGGCAAGTTTTGCCTACTGCAACACTCTCCCATTGTCTGCACTCCATGAATCCATCTCATGCAAGGTTGTGTCATCCACACTCTTATTGACAATGATTCCCACTCTCCCTTGCCTTGCCATGTCTTTAAAAACACTTCCTGGTCTCATCTCCACCCGGTTCCTGTAATCTCCAGACAGCTACAATTCCACAGCCTTCCTGCTCTCTGAGTGCTGACTTCCTTACACTCAGTCCTCTTGTGCATCATCTGTGTTCCCCTATGCTCCCACCTTCCACCATTGATGGACTTCAGTTGCCTTGCCCCAACACACCTTGGAATTCTGTTGTATGCTGAGGGTGTTAGTTAAATGCCAGTTGTTGTTATAGTTTAGAATGCAGTTTGTCACAGATTTGAACACGGTTATCAATCTGCAGTTGTGATGTACTCAATAGAATCAGACGTTAAATAGAACATTCAGTGGTACATTAACATGAAGGCCAAAACATAATCAGTAATATTTTTTCAAACACGATACACATGATTACTTGTCTTTATATGAAGTCAACTGAGCCCAGAATAGCGATGACGACAATGAAACACTGTCTGAAAAAGACAGTGACAATAAACTTTGATTTGAATGGCTTTGAACTGATTTTTTTTTAATAAAGGTCTGTGTTAAATGTGGAGGCCATTCAGAATAAACACTGTTCAAAAAGAAGTTCCTGGCAGTCTTTCTCCATCTGCCGCTACCGTCATCATTCTGATTAGGCTAAAGTTGATTGTGTACGAATTGTAAAACAGCAATATCGCGGATGCTACGGTGACAATATTATTTTCAGCTAGAAAGAGAATGTGTACATGACTCCCCAGTCAATCAAACCTGGAGACTACTCTGTTGCAACATGAATATTCAATGACCCCACCTCAACCACTCTCTGAGGAAGTGTGTTCCATAGACTCTCAAAGCTCTGACAGAAAGAAGAGTCACCTCTTTCTCATCTTAAATGGGAGACCCTTGATCCCTAACTGTGTCTTTAGTTCGAGTCTCGTCCTCAGTTGGAAACAAATGAGGTTGAGGGGTGATGTCATCGAGGTTTATCATGCGGTGTATTTTAAAGGTGAATGGCAAGTCATTCTTTTCTCGAAGCTGGGGGATTTCAAGACTAGGGGACATATTTTTAAGGTGAGTGGAGAAAGATTTTAAAAAGGCATGAGGAGCAACCTTTTTGCACAGAGACTGGTTCGTTTGTGAAATGAATTTACAGAGGAAGTGATGGATGCAGGTATAGTTAGGACATTTAAAAGACATTTGGAAAAGGACATTAATAAGAAATATTTGAGGGATATGGCCCAAGCGCAGGCAGGTGGGGCTAGTTTAGTTTGGGACCACAGACTGAAGGGTATGTTTCGGTGCTGTATGACTCTATGATTCTCTAACACCTGTAGATGTACAGCGATTGGCAAAAGAGATAGATAACAATGTAAAAAGGGTGTAAATGAAGGTGTACAAAGGAGAAGATCGACAGACAAAGGAAACTCCTTGGTTTAGATCTCTATCTTGCCTTCAACACCATTAGCAACCGCTTTGTCATTTGCTCTGGGTACTCTCCCCCTCTGTATCGCTTGCTCCTCCCTCTCTGTCAAGAGAAGAAAAAACACAATTTTCCATCCATTTTTGGTTCTGAAGAAGAGTTATATCGGGCACAAAACTCTATTTTCTCTCCACAGTTGTTGCTGGACCTGCTGAGTTTCTCCAGCACTTCCTGTTTTTATTTCAGATTTCCAATATCTGCTGTGTTTTGCTTTTAGTTGAGGGGCTAACTGAATTGCTCTTTGAAAGGCACATTGCACATGTGACAGGCAGAATGGTCTCTTTCTGGTCTGTACTATTTTACAATCTGTTTTATACCCTTTCCATGCGACATGGCTTTATCATTATAGAATGGTTGCAGAAAAATCGGCATTGTCCCATGTTGTCATTCCCCTTTTTTCTTTAGATAGGCCAATGGAAAGGTGAAAGAAATTGCATTCACGGAGAGTCTTTCCTATCATCGTGACATCCTCAAGCATTTTACAAGAAACAATATTAATTTGAGGAGTATTCTGCTGTAATATAAGAGGGTAAATTCAGAAATAATGCATGGCTATTATGAGATTTAATTCAGTCAGTCATGGAATATATAGTATTAACTATTATTCAAGGAACACACTCTGAAGTGAACATTCATCAAACCAGCAATGAAAAGTTCCGGGTAATGGACAATACATCCTCTAATCCCGGTAATGGACAGTGCATCCTTTAATCCCGGTAATGGACAGTACATCCTCTCATCCTGGTAATGGACAGTGCATCCATTGATCCCAGAATGGACAGTGTATCCAATAATCCTAGGAATGGACAGCATATCACCGATCCCGGTAATAGACTGTGTATCCAATAATCCCAGGAATGGATAGTGCACTCACTGATCCCAGGAATGGACACCATATCCAATAATCCTGGGAATGGATCGTGCATTCACTGATCTTGGGAATGATTGAGGGTGCAATCTGATCTAAGAGAGGAATTCATCCCCAAAGTTGATAATTCAGGGATTGTTTTTGATAACATTATGAAAAGTGCTTTCCTCTTTTAAATGGAAGAATACAATCACTGCACCCATTGTAAATTCCAAAATAGTGGCAAAATATGCCAACTGAACAGAGAGAAAAAAAATGATGAGATAGTCCCACACACCACTGAGAGACGAAAGGCAGGATTTAATGCCCACTTGCCAAGTTTTTAGTTGGGGGGAGGGGTCAGTGCATTGAAACATATGCAGACGTTGCAGTGCACTGTATAGCACCCTCCTGCCTTTACTCAGTTACATTCATGATGGGAATGTCTCTGAACAGTCTCCCTGCTCCACTGCCAATCAAGAGGGTAACTGATGACCAAGGAAGGGCCTTTATCCTCCCACGGTTGGTATGGAGCCAAGGGCAGGTGGAGAGGGGGCATCTTATCATTGTGCAGCACGTGGCATCCAATCTCATGTGGGATTGCCTGTGGGACCTTTAGGAGTGGGAAGGGTGGATGTTCACTTGCTCAGAGGCACTCAATCTCTGATCAAGGGTCTGGGCATGAGGAAGGGTTGGGACACCAGTGAGATTCAACCTCATACTCTTACTGCCAATTCCCCTCCCACCCCCATGACATCTCAGCTGTGGCCTAGGGTGCCACATTGGCTGGATGTCCTATCAAAGTCTTGTCTGGTGCTGACCCATTGCTTGCTCTTGATGGGTGGGCCTTTTGGTCTCAGGCAAGCCACAACACTATTCCTTTGCAACCCATGTGTGTCAGGCCTTTCCAACAAGAGGAGAGGCATCATTTTTGCCCACTTTCCAGTCTCAGGTCAGGGCTCAATCTCTTCCATTTACTGCTGCCATTTTAATTGGGGAGGTGATAACATAGTGATATTGTCACTGGAACAGGAAAATCCAGTATAATGTTGTGGGGCAGCTGTTTGAATTCCACCGTGGCAGATAATGCAGTTGGAATTATTAAAAAACCTGTTTAGTGATAAGCACTCAGGAAATATCTGTCTGGTTCCCTAATGTACCTTAGGAGATGATGTCTGATGTCCACGTGTGACTCCAGACCCACAGTGATGCAGTTAGCTCCTAACTGCCCACTGGAGACTTAGGGATGAGCAATGAGTACTCCTCACTTCTCATGAACAAATTTTTAAAAAGTCCTTAATCATCTTTTCTGCTCAAAAGCAGGTTTTGATATATCCAGTTTGTTAAATGTTCATGTCCTAATTCACTCTTAGGTTTAGTTATCCAGTTTCATACCCTATATAAGGCAGCACAGTGGCTCCGTGGTTAGCACTGCAGCCTCATAGCACCAGGGTCATGATTGTGATTCCAGCCTCGAGCGATTGTCTGTGTGGAGTTTGCACATTCTCCCTGTGTCTGTGTGGGTTTTCTCTGGGTGCTCCATTTTCCTCCCGCAGGTCAGGTGAATTGGCCATGCTAAATTGCCAATAGTGTTAGTTACATTAGTCAGAGGGAAATGAGTCTGGATGGGTTACTTGTCGGAGGGCCTGTGTGGATTTGTTGAGCCAGATAGCCTGTTTCCACACTGTAGGGAATCAAGTCAGCTGACATTTTCTTCTTCCACTGGTGCTGTTGTAATGCTGGACACAAGGAAGGTCTGATCAGTGTCAGTATTTAAATTAGCTATAGAAACGTAGGAAATGGGACCAGGAGTAGACCACTCAGCCCATCAAGCCTGCTACCCATTCAGTATGATCATGGCTGACCATCCAACTCAATTATGTTTCTGCCAGTGTTCCTGTTCCCGCATTCTTTCATCCCATTGGATCTCCTTAGCCCCAAGAACTATATCCAACTTCTAAAATTTAACAATAAAATACTGCAGATGCTGGAAATCTGAAACAGAATGTGAAATTACAGGAGAAACTCAGTAGGTCTGAAAGCATCTGTGGAGAGAGAAAAACAGAGTTAACATTTTGAGTCCAGTGACCATCTATAAAGGATCTATCCTTTGACAAGGACCCATGAGGCACACTGAACCTAATACATTACTCTGCTTTCTCTCCACAGTTACTGCCAGACCTGCTGAGTTTTCTCCAGCAATTCCTGTTCTTCTTTCTGACTCCTTGAAAACATTTGGTCCCAACTGAATTCTGTAGCAGAGAATTCCACACGCTCCCCATTCTCTCCGTGACGAAATCTCTCGTCCACTCAGTCCGAAATGGCCTAGTCCATTATCCTTAGACTGAGACCTCTAATTCAGACTCCATGGTCACCGGAAACATCCTTCCTGTATTTACCTTGCCTGGTCCTGTTAGAATTTTCTATGAAATCCCACCTCCCCAACCCCAGCCCTTCTCATTCATCTAACCTCTAGTGAATGCAAAGCTAACCAGTTCGGTGTGTCTTCAGACATCAGTACTGCCATCCCAGGAATCAGTCTGGTATGATGGACGGTTGGAGAGGATTTCATCTATGAATCTGAAAGCTCCCTCATGCTCAGTCCCAATATGATTGATTGCATAGTCTTGGTGCTGACTTTTAAAAATGCAAATTACTTCCAGCAGCTGATACGGCTGCTATCATTTTGTGCTCCTGCCAGCACCTGCGGTTGACAACAGCCAACATCTGCTCTTCACCCTGCACCCCCAGGCTCAGGAATTGAAGTAAAAGTGACTTTCGGCTGTTCTCATTGGAGAGAGAGACAACTGGTGGTGCATGTAACCTGAAGCTGGGGGTGGGTGGGAGGAGAAGGGGGTTCACCAAGCCTTAAACAGGGGTGTCTCAGTGGTCAGCACTGCTGCTTCGGAGCGCTATAGGGTTCAATTCCAGCCTCAGGCAGCTGTCTATGTGGAGTTTGCATATTCTCCCTGTGTCTGTGTGAAGTTTCTCTGGGTGCTCTGGTTTCCTCCCACAGTCCAAGGATGTGCAGGTCAGGTGTATTGGCCATGCTAAATTACTCATAGTGTCCAGGGATGTGAAGGTTAGGTGGATTAGCCATGGGAAATGCAGAGATACAGTGATAAGATTGTTTTGGTTTGGGATGCTGTTTGGAGGGTTGGTGTGGACACGATGGGTTAAATGGCCTGCTTCCACATTGTATGGATTCTAAGGTTGAAAAGACAAAGTTATGGTTAACTCAGCGAGCACAGGAATTGAACTTAAACTCTTGGCAACACTCTCTTCCACAAACCAAATGCCTGACTAACTGAAACAAAAACTGAAATTGCTGGAAAAGCTCAGCAGGTCTGGCAGCATCTATGGAGAGCAATCAGAGTTCACGTTTCAGGTCCAGTGACCCTTCCTCAGAACTGATGATAGCTCAGAAAAGGTTGGCTTTTATGCAGAAGACAGCGTGGGAGGAGTAAATGATAGGTGGGGACAGAGCCCAAACAGAGAGAAGAACCTGAAAGGTTAACTCTGATTTCTCTCCACAGATGCTGCCAGAACTACTGTGCTTTTCCAGCAAATCCTGCTTTTGTTCCTGATTTCCAGTATCAACAGTTCTTTTGATTTTGTCCAGCAGACTGAGTGAACCGACCCTGATAATTTGCTTGAATGACTACAATATTATCCAGTGACTAGTCGGAAAACAATCAGTGGCACCCTTAGTTTTGAATCTTTAAGTTATGGGTTCAAGTTCCATTCTGGACACTTAATGCAGAATCTAACTTGACACTTCACCAATGATGACGAGGAAGGAAGTAGGACTGTAAATGCTGGAGATCAGAGTTGAAAAGTGCGGGGCTGGAAAGGCGCAGGAGGTCAGGCAGGACCCGAGGAGCAGGTGAATTCGACGTTTCAGGCATAAGCCCTTCATTAGGAATGTAGTGTGCTTTGGACTTCAGATGTTACTTCCAGCCTTGGCACCTCCTTTCTTGCCGGAGATGTTGGAGTATTCCTAGAAATCCCTTCTCATTCCTGGTTACTTGACTTCATTTCACCCTCTCATTTCCCATCCTGGCTGGTTTGCAGGGTAATGGAAAATGTATTTGGATTGTTGCTGGAAAAGCGCAGCAGGTCAGGCAGCATCCAGGGAACAGGAGAATCGACGTTTCGGGCATAAGCCCTTCTTCAGGAATGAGGAAAGTTTGTCCAGCAGGCTAAGATAAAAGGTAGGGAGGAGGGACTTGGATTGTTGACTAGCACATCATTAGAAGCCATCGCAGCTACCTGTCTGGCTGTGACAACTTCTGGTTTTCAATGTCAGATTGTACAAATGGAAGGAGTAAAATTTTAAATTATTTCTAGAGAATTACTTTCCAAAGAGTCTTGGACTTTACCTTCAATGCCCTCATGCAATGCTCTGCCCCAGAAGGCTGTGGACGCCAAGTCTCTAGATACTTTCAAGAAAGGGTTGGATAGAGCTCTTAAGGATAGTGGAATCAAGGGTTATGGGGATAAGGCAGGAACAGGATACTGATTGAGGATGATCATTCATGATCATAATGAATGGTGGTGCTGGCTCGAAGGGCAGAATGGCCTACTCCTGCACCTATTGTCTACACATTATAACAGTGACTGGGATTCATTGGGACTATAATGCTTTGGGACGTCCTGAGGCTGGTTGGTGCTTATGGGGATGTAAATTGTTGTTTGCTTCTTTAGTAGTTAATGTAGCAGCTGAGACATATAATGGCAATACCCTCAAACCAAAGTTTGGCAATTGAGAGATATGGTATGGCAAATATTCCCATGGATTCTGCCTAGACCCAGAAAAGATGTTGGTTCAGAATCCTCTTGGATAGCCACAAAAGAAAACTTATGGAATTCCTACAGTGTGGAAGCAGGCCCTTCGGCCCATCAAGTCCACACCAACTCTCCAAACAGCATCCCACCCAGACCCAGAACCCAAGGCTAACCCACTTCGCCTGCGCATCCCTGGGCACTATGGGCAATTTAGCATGGCCAATCCACTTAAAATGCACATCTTTGGACTGTGGGAGGAAACCGGAGCACCCAGAGGAAACCCACACAGACACGGGGAGAATGTGCAGATTCCATCCAGACAGTTGCCTGAGGCTGGAATCAAACCTGGCACTGTGAGGCAGCACTGCTAACCACTGAGCCAGCCCAACTTAAACGTTTGCCTTGGTGAACTGGCCAGCTTCTTTGGAGAGAAGCAAGGGTTAATGTTTAAGTGATTGATTAACCCTCATCACAACATCAACGTGAGCTCTTCACTCTCCTCCCGCACAAAGCGCTGTCCGACTTGCTGGGTAGTGCCACCACTTTCTGCTTTTAATTCAGATTTTCTCTGCATCAGCAAATTTTGCCATTGGAAGGTCTCTCATTTATCTTGGAGCTATATGTGTGGCCTTTTTTAACTCTTGTTCCCGGACAACAGTTGCAACTCCATGTCTGGCAGTAATATCTGTGGAACGGAGAAACAAGTCAAGTTGATGGCCCAGACTGACCTTTAGCACTGGATTAAAATTCCCAGCTGTTTCCATGGCAACAGTATCTCGAAAATTAAATCTTTGAAGAGGCAAGAGGAAACTTGAGACCCTGTGAGCAGCAATGAACTCTGTGAGAGGGGTTCGCTGAAATTGGCAATGACATCTCCCTAATTGAAATAATCTGGGTCTTTGCCTAAGAGAGACCTTTTATACGTGCCCTGGTATTTTTTTCTCTGAAAAAACAGTAACCGATCACCCTTGATTAGAAGTAAAACACACTTGTTGCCATGAATTTTAAATCAGTTTAGGCATGGAGTCTGAAGCACTGATGTACAGACTGGGATATGAGACGGCCAAGTGCCAAGGCAAGCATTTGGAGACAGTACTCCAAAGACTGTAGCCTGTGGCTACACATATATTCACGTTGGTACCAGCATTGAAATGGTGGCTGACTTTAAATCACGTATGACTCTTTTACAAGCCTGTAGGAGACTGCACAGAGTACTTTGTTTTGTTTTAGCAAGCACTAGTTCCAAATCGAAAGATTTGTTGCATCAATTTGCTCCCTAACTCAGTCAGGAGCCTTTCATGGGTGTCTCATAACGAACCAGCAAGGACTGTCTCTTAACCTGTACCGGGAGAGTTGACAAGTCTGAAGTGGAATCCAGCATGAAGTGCAGATTTTTATCTCTCCTTTCCATCTGAATGCTCTTCGAGTTGCACTCTTCATTTTTATGACTTCAAATGCGATCTCCTTCAAATTGAATTCAATTACGCGTATGAGTTATGATGAGGAAGAGACATAATGACTTAAAAAGAGCCACTGCAACATTTGTCAAAGTGGTCCTCAGTGCGTAGTTTTGCCAGATATGAAGAGAAATGTATGATATTTCCGGCTTTAGTAAGATAAATACGGAAATATCAAACGACATTGCTCGCTGGTGTGGGGCCTGTTTGTTGGCTCCTGCTACACCATGAATTTGTGCCTATTAACTTCTTAGAGGGAGGGGCCACACTATACTTCCAGATACTGTATCTTAAAATCAGGCCTATGAAAGCAAGTCAAGCAAACATTCCCCTGGTGTATATTTTTAATGCAGCATGCTCAAGTTTTCTTATTTCTTTTGTTGTGACCTTTGCCTCACAATTTTGGATTGGTCAATTCTAGTGAATGACATCTGGTTTGCCCACGATTTTCCCTTCAGTGGCTTTCAATAGGAGCAAATGAAGCAATAGGTCATTCAGCCCTTCAAGTCTGCTCAGCCATTGGCAAATCAACTACCTGAACACGAATTTGCCCTATGATCCCCATCTCCTTTGCTGTCATTCATATCCAGAAATCTGTCCTGATCCTTCTCGATGACTGAACGTCCACAACTGACATTCATGGAAACATAGCAAAAGACCACAGAGCCCTTTCAGATCATTCTCCCATTCAGTATGATCACGTCTGAGGGGAGACAATGGCCAAGTGGTATTATCACAGGATTGTTAATCCAGAGGCCCAAGTCATATTCGAGGGACTTGGATTTGAATCCAGTTATGGCAGATGGTGGAAGTTGAATTCAATTAAAAAGAAACTCTGCGCTTGAGTCTAACGATGACCATGAATCTTTGCTGATTGTTTGCAAAACCCATCTGATTCACCATGTCCTTTCGGGAAGGAAACTGCCATCCTTACCTGATCTGGCCTACATGTGACTCCAGACCCGCTGCAATGTGGTTGATTCTTAACTGCCCTCTGGGTAATTAGTGATGGGCAATAAATACTGGCATGGCCAGCGACGCCCTCATCCTGTGAATGAATTAATAAAAAACATCTGATTCTTTACCTCAAAACCATGCTCCTACTTTATAACCGTATCCTTTAATGCTTGAGTTTCGAAAAACTTATCAATCTTCTTCCTTGAATATGCTCAGAGTCCCAGAACCCAGTTTCTGTGATAGAGGATTCCACTGATGACTATGAATCCTTGCTGATTGTTTGAAGAACCCATCTGATTCAGTATGTCCTTTAGGGAAGGAAACAGAGTGAAACAATGTTTCCGTTTGCAAAAACAGAAGTTGCTGGAAAAGCTCAGTAGCTCAGGCAGAATCTGTGAAGAGAAATCAAAGTTAACATTAACTGGGTTCTGAGGAAGGGTCACCGGACCCGAAACATGAATTCTGACTTCTCTACACAGATTCTGCCTGACTTGCTGAGCTTTTCCAGCAACTTCTGTTTTTGTTTCTGATTTACAGCGTCCGCAGTTCTTTCGGTTTGTCTTTGTGTTTCCGACTGTCAGTCCTAAATGGCCGACCTGGTATCCTGAGACTATAATCCGCTGGTTCGAGATACCCCAACCAGGGGGAGCACTCCCCCTGCATCCAGCCCAGTAAATATTATGCATTTCAATCAGACCCTCTCCCCATCCTCCTGAACTCTAGTGAATACAGACTCCCGTTGCACCAATCTCTCCTCATGCCAACCCCAATATCAGTCCACTGAATCTCCACTGCACTCCCTCTATGGCAAGTATATCCTTTCAGTAGGGAAACCAAAACAGCACACAATTGCCCAAGTGTAGTCTCACCAAGACCCTGTCTAACTGTAGTAAGGCATTCCTACTTCTGAATTTAAATCCTCTTACACTGAAGGGCAGTATATCAGTTGCCTTCCTAATTGCTGTACCTGCACACCTGCTTTCTTTTTTAGTCACTCACAGGATGTGGGCATTGATGACGAGACCATCCCTAATTACCCTGAGGGCAGTTAAGAGTCAACCACTTTGCTGTGGGTCTGGAGTCACATGTAGGCCAGACCAGGCAGGATATGAGTGAACCAGATGGATTTTTCCAACAATTGGCTATGGTTTCATGGTCATCATTAGACTCCTAATCCCAGAGTCTTTTTTTTCATTGAATTCAACTTCCACATTCCTGCCATGGCAGGATTTGAACCAGTGTCCCCAGAATATCAGCTGTTAATAGTCTAGTGATAATACCATTAGGTCATCACCTCTCCCTTTCATTGACTGATGTACAAGGGCATCCAGATCCTTTTATATATCCACGCTTCCCAATATTTCATCATTTAAATAATATTCTGCCTGCCTGTTGGTCATACTGAAGTGTATGACTGTTTAGGAGGGGAGAATGACAGACCCGTGAAGGGATTTGAGTCTAAGTACAACAATTGGTTGTTGTATTTTAAAATTGGTTTGTGACATGAATGGGAGGTAGTGGAGGCTGGCAAATGCAGAAAATGATGGGTGAACAGAACATGATGTGAGTTAGGAAGCTGTTTCAGTGAAGTTTTGGATAAACCCAAGTTATTGGGAGGTGGAACCCAGGAGGTCTGCTGAGAGGATATTGGAATAGTTGCATCCAGAAGTTACAAAGGCACAGATGACCACATGTCTCTGCTCCAAATGAGAGTTGAACACACTGAGCTGTCTTGTACTGGATGCTTGTGAATCCACACAAGTAATAAGCAACGGTTAAACCTGAGACATCTTTGCTTCCTGGCTGTTTTCCCTGTGGCAGCTAATGACCCTGACCCTGACCCTGAGAATCAGATGTGCAAAAATGGAAGCTGAAAATGCTGGAGAACCTCAGCAGGTCTGACAGCATCTGGGAAGAGAGAAACAGAGTTAATATTTTACCCTTTGGCAGATGCTGCCAGGTCTTCCTGGTTGCGCCTGTACTTTCTTTTTCATTCACAACTCCAGTGTTGGCTGGCATTTGCTTGTAAGCATAGATCTGAAGCTTTGCACCTGCTTCTTGGCAAAACAAGGTGCAATCAGGGAGTTGGGTCTGGATTTAGGATCTGCACTCATCATGCAAATGGCACAGAAATGGAGTATTGTGCTTGTTGGGTAATCTGTAGGTCCTCAGAGAGGAACATCTCTGGCGAACAGCTCCATCCGTCCAAATCTTTCCAGGTCGTTGCTCTACAACAGCTGGTAACTGTGGAAAACAGCCCACTCAGTGCAGCCCCAAAGGCTGAATAGCCTCCCACCATACTGCCATTGCCCTGGCTTTTCTGAAGTGATTTCACCACTTACAGAGCCATGGTTAGGACCTGGGGTTTACCACATTGAGTGACTTGGGGAGGAATGCATGGCTTCAGTGTGTGTTGGAGGTGGATTCAATCGCAGCGTTGAAAGAGCAATGGATAGTAATCTGTAGGGACAATGATTACTTTGAGAGAGATAGAAAGGGAAGTGGGACTAGCTGAGTTGGTCTTGCTGAGGCCAAGTACTGAGACTACAGGCTGACTGAATGACCTTCTGCTGTACTGTGACCATTCTGTAGGCTCGATATTATAGGCTCCGGATGTGTATGTTTTTCACTGGTGGCTAGCCTGCCATTTCCTCACAAACCCCACAACCTTTTGTTTTATTTGTTCAAAGAATGTGGGTGTCAGTGGCATTTACTGTTTGTCCCACACTGCCTCCGGAGCTGAGAGACTTGCTAGGCCATTTCTAAGTCAACCACATCATTGTGGATCTAGAGTCGCATGTAGGCCAGACCAGGTAAGGATGGCAGATTTCCTTCCCTGAAGGGTATTACTGAACCACATGGGGTTTTTATGATGCTTGACAATCGCCATTAGGCTAATGTTTTATTCCAAACTTTTATTAAATTCTGTGTCACCATCTGCCATGGAAGGATTTGAAACCCAAATTTCCGGAGTTTTAGCGTCTCTGGATTAATAGACCAATGACATTGTCATTATGCGGCTGTCTCCATCAGTACAGGGGTAAGTGGGTGTCAAAATCAGCAGCCTGCCCTCAAAATGTAGGCATTTCCTAATCAGCCTGTCCAGACACGTTGTGACACACCTCTGGAACTAGGGGGTCTTTAACCTGGGCCTCGTGGTAGGGACAATACCACGATGCCACTCCATCACATCAAGTCATACAGCATGGAAACAGGACACATTGAGGGTCAACTGAGCTTGTTAAAACCTCAGTGTGCCCTATTAACATGCTGGCCATGTCAAAATACAGTTGGCATTGGCAAGAATGGTGCCTTGATTTTCTAAAGCTTGTTGGTAAAGCAGAGTGGGAATTGGGGTGGGGGATTCAGAGTTTCTGGGGAGTGCCCTTTAGACATTGAGGGCACCCTGTCTGCCCAAAGATAATGCCTCTCCCACACCCTCTGCAAAACTCATCACCTCCTGAACCATCGTTTGACTCCACATCTTGGATTTGCCTTAGGCCAAATTCCATAGGGCCTGTGGAAGTTGAGGTCCTGGTCCTGCTGGTTTAGCTGCGGGACATCCTGCCCAGCACATGGAGGGAGTCTCTTGCAATTTGGTAATTTAGCCCACCCTCTGTGCCCGGGCAAAGCATCCAGTCAGTGAGGTGACCTCCACACGGAGTTCCTTCTGTTGGAAGCCTAAATTTCAGTCCTCTATTCTTCTCCCAAACAGAGTTAACAGAAAGCAGAGCATAGAGATGCAGCTCGATCAGATCTCAGGCTAAACAACAACGACAACAGCTTGTGTTTATATAGCAACCATAACATTCAAAGCTGTCCCAAAACGCTTCTCAAAAGCACTATAGAGCAAAACATGGCACTGAACCACACAAGAAGACATTAGGCCAGATGATCAAGAGTTTAACCGCAGGTAGATTATGAGGAAGGAAGAGAGTTTGAGAGATAGAGAGTTGTGGAAGGGAATTCAAGTGATATGGCCTTGGCAGCTGAAGACACAGCCTGCAATGGTATAGCGATTAAAATCGGATACCCAAAGGGCCAGGCTTGAAGAAGCGCAGATATTGCAGAGGGGCTGCAGGACCCACGGTGAGTCCGAGCTTATTTAACACCAGAAAGCTTGTGTACCGAAGATAATCTACTTTAGCTCGCCTAATCTTTTGAGCAAATGTTACATACCAGGAAAAGCTCCACACTATCACTCGTTTCCACTGCTCAATTCTGATATATAACCTTCAACTCATCTGACACTCCTGTCATTGAGGGCGAATGGATATAATTCACCAGGCTGTTTTTCCAAATACAGTGAAGGAAACCTGCTTAACACATTCGGATGCCTTATCTCGTGGGGCTTTTAGCAATGATCTTGTAGATCTGCTAAATTTCCGACCACCAACCAATTTTAAGGCTGTCAGAACATTGCTTATCAGTGCATCTTGAATCTAAGATCGGTGCACATAGCTCAAAGTCAGGCACAACAGACGAACATCAGTCGATAAGTAAAATGCCAAGTTTCCACTCAACTTAAAACATGTTACATGTCAGTCCAAGAAAGTTGAAGCTCTTGTTCTGCAAAAGTGCTGAAGCAAAACCAACAACAACATGTAGTTACGCCTCACTGTGCCAAAAATAACCTAAAATGCCCTGGCCAATATTTGATCCTCCAGTAACGCCCAAAAGCATGTTACTTCGTCATTATTACTTGTGCTGCTTATTTGCAGGAGCTTGCTGTGTGCAAATAGGCTGCACGCCAACAGTGACTACATTTCAAAAGTATTTCATTGGCTGTAAAGCTCCTGAGATGGTGTGAGACATTGAAAGAAGGTGATAATGCTGTAGAAACGCTTTCATCAACTCTTTAATCATGGTTCCTTGCCTGAATTTGAAACCTTAATGGTGACTGAAGCTGGAGTAAGAGCATTCATGTCAAAAATCTCAAGAGTATAGGTAAGAGAAACCCAACTCTTAGGCTTCAATATTGTAGTAGAATAAAATAAATACCGGCCAAATGAAACAGATGCAAGAATGCCTGAGATAGAACATACCTGTTGCTGTCAGGGCTCTTGTGGTACAGAGATAGACCTGAGTCAGAAGGCCTTGCTTCTAGTTCCACCTGTTCCAGAGTTGTGTCTAGATGTAACTAAAAACTAAAAAGGCTATGGATGCTGTAAATCTGAAACAAAAACAAATTGCTGGAAAAGCTCAGCAGGTCTGGGCAGCATATGCAAAGAGAAATGTTAATTTCTCCTCACAGATGCTGCCAGACCTGCTGAGCTTTTCCAGCAATTTCTATTTTTGTGTCTAAATATACTTGGCCAGGTTGATTAGTAAGTTCACATGCGAGTGCTGAGGGAGGTGTAGTGTAACTGTTGTTCCCTGTGTGAAAATGGACTGCGCAATTCTGACTTGTATTGAGGGCAAACCAACTCAGTTGCCATAGGCATAGATGGATTAGATCATTGTTTAAAAAAGAAGTTTTGGCTGTGGACAGCACCTGGCAAGATGTTTGACCAGCAAGTATCCTTCAAGTCTTGCCACTATTGCAATATTATGTAACCAATGCATCCTGAGCCAGTTGCCATGACAAAGCAGATAAGAAGTTTCATTGTTGCTTTTGGAGATGTTGGTTGAGGGACTAATGTTAACCAGGAGGGATTTGAAAGACAGTGCTTACAGCACGACAAAACTCATGTCGTCCAATAAGAACAAAATAGAACATTACACCACAGTACAGTCCCTTCGGCACTCGATGTTGCGCTGACGTGTGAAACCAATAGCTGAGAGATTTGCTCTTAAGTTTCTGGAATGAACCTTAAAGTACCAATGCCACATGTCGGTGTTTAATATTTGTCATTTGACTGACTCAAGGGGCAAATGCACAAGCCAAGGGACCGCCAGAAGTCCAGGTGCCCCATTATTAGAATTACTTAGAACCTAGAGTACAGAAACAGGCCAGTCAGAGACAAACGTTTTGTGATAGAAGTCGATAAAATTATGAGATAGCGTTGACAGTCAGAATCTTTTTCCCAGAGTTGAAATGTCTAATACCAGGGGAACATACATTTAAGGTGAGAGGGGGAATGTTGTGAGGGGCAGGTTTTTGACATAGAGAGTGGTGTGAGACTGCAGCATGCTGCCTGGGGGAGTGGTGGAGGCAGATATGGTAGGGGGCGTTTAAGGGACTTTTGGAATAAGCACATCAATATGCAAGGAACGGAGGGATGTGAACAAAGGGCAGGCAGAAGGGATTACTTTAATTTAGGCATCACGTTCAGCACAGCTTTGTGGGTCAAAGTACCTGTTCCTGTCCTCAACTGTTCTAAGTTCATGTCCAAGTTGCTCTTTCCACCATTCTCTATCGGAGCAAATTACTGCAGATGTTGGGATCTGTTCTGAAAGCAACAAGTGCTGGAGATCATAGCGAGTCAGGCAGCATCCATGGAAAGAGAGAGAGAGCAAGCTAACTTTTTGAGTCTTGAAGACTCTTCTAGAACTTTTAGATAGTTCTAGACTCTTCTAGTTTTTCCACCAATCTCCTCAGCTCACTCCATCAATATCATGTTTCTCCCTCATGCATTTACCTAGTTTGCCTTGAATATAATTATTTGATTCACCATAACTATTCCTTGTGCAAGTGAGTTTCACACACTAACCACTGTCTGGTGAAAGGACTTTCTGTTGAATGTTAGATTTATTACTGATTATCCTGTATTTATGGACCCTGCTTGTTGTAGTCCGCCCACAGCTTAAAACATTTTCTCTACCTGTGTTTTATGGAGGGCTTTAATAATCATCAGGATCCCAAACAGGTCACTTCTAGGCCTTCTGTTTTCTCGAGCCTTCCCAGAGACCTGCTTCTCAGATACGAACGATCACATTGGGAGGGGGGCTGGTGGCGTAGTGATGTAATCACTGGACGAATAATCCAGACTGATGTTCTGAGAGTTGAAAAGTGTGGTGCTGGAAAAGCGCAGCAGGCCAGGCAGCATCCGAGGAGCAGGAGAATCGACGTTTCAGGCATAAGCCCTTCTTCAGGAAATCTGAGACCATGGGTTCGAATCCCTCCCAAGACAAATGACAAAATTTGAATTCAATAAAAGCTGGTCAAATGTTGATTGTCATAAGAACTCACCTGGTTCACTAATGTCCTTGCAGAAAAAAAATCTGCCATCCTTATCTTTAAATGACCTATGTATGAGTCTAGACCAATAGACTCTTCACAGTCCTCTGGGCAATTGGGGATGGGCAATAAATGCTGGTCTTATCTACTGATACCCAAATCAAACAAAGGAAATTAGGAACAGGAAGAGGGCCATGTGACCCCATGCACAAACTTTGCTGTTTGAGTAGATCATGGCTGACCTAATAGGTATACTCCCTCAGTTCTGTTATTATTCTTGTAAGGGGAGGGAGCTCTTTTTGAATGGAACAAACTCATCACTTCTTCAGAGAAGGCGCGATCACATTTGTGGATCAAACTTTGCTCACTTATTCTCCTAAGGGAGATGAGGAACTGCAAATTGAGTTTCCAAGAAGATAAGAGCTCAAAAAAAAATTGCTGACCCTTAAGAAAGTGAAGTGTAATTTCAGGGCATGAATCTAACATTACAACTGGTAATATTCAGCCCTAATGAGCTGCATTTCACTCGTGACATTTCAAGAGTCACATCAACGAAGGGGTCTAATTATATTTCTGTATTTGAACTTGCATCTGGCAAGGATTAAGAATAAGCCCATAAATTCATTTCCAACTTAAGATGAATGTTTCTGAGTAGCGTTTGGCAGGGAAGTGCAAGAAGATCTGATCAGTTGTTTGACAAGGAGTTGGCAGGATTACAAGCTGCGGACAATGGGGAGCAGAACTATTTGACTGAAGGGCTAGACTAGTGATTTGGAATGCAAAACACCATTCCTGCATTTGTAGATACCAGCAAATTGCGAGGATAATGAGTTCTGAGGAGAAGGAGCCGAACAAATTACTGGAAGTCATTAACAAATATGCAGAGTGGGCAAATAGTTGGAAGATGAAGTTCAATGTTGGGTGAAGTCAGAAGTCACATGACACCAGGTTATGGTCCAACAGGTTTATTTGAAATCACAAGCTTTTCTGAAACCCTGTGATTTCAAATAAACCTGTTGGACTATAACCTGGTGTCATGTGACTTCTGACTTTGTCCATCCCAGTGCAACACTGACACCTCCACGTCATAAATTGGCTGGGAAGAATAAGGAGGTTGAAGTAGAAAGTAGAAGTCTAGATGGAGCAGAGGAACAACTGTATGTCATGAACTTCAAATGAGGGACTCTTTAAAGTGTGCATAGCCTTGGGAAACCCTGACTGATTGTACTTCAGAAAGGCCTTGGGACAGTGTGACCAGTGTGGTTGCCATTATGCATCAGTGGTGAAAGGAGTGAATGCTGAAGGTGGTGGACGGGGTGCCAATCAAGTGTGCTGTTTTGTCCTGGATGGTGTCAAATTTCTTGAGTGTTGTTGGAGCTGCACTCATCCAGGCAATTGAGTATTCCATCCTTTCCATTTATCGTGGCTTGCAGATGTGGACAGATTTTAGGGAGTCAGGCGGTGAGTTACTCGCTGCAGGATTCCTAACCTCTAACCTACACTTGTAGCCACCATACTTAAATGGAGAGCCCAACTGAGTTTCTGCTCAGTGGTGACCCACAGGGTATTATTAATGATGGCAATGCCATTGGACTTCAAGGTATGGTAGCTGGAGAGGCCATTTCCTGGAGTTTGTGTGGTGTGAGTGTCACTTGCCAGTTATCAGTCCAAGCTTGGATAGTGTTTAAGTCTTTGCTGCAAGTTATTTTAAAAGTTAACATTTTGAGTTGCTTCCAACATGCTGCAAGGAAGTGCATTCCTGTTTCTCAGGGTTTACATCTCTATCCTCATTTTAAAAATGTTTTGCACTCAAATGGTTACAAGACTCTGCGGGCAGCCCAGAGTGATGACAAAACCATGGGCCAAAATATTTGTATGAGAGGTCAGTGTGAAACTGAGCAGCCCTCGTTCCAAGCTGCTGCACTGTGCTGGCCTGAGAGTTCCTTGGAGATCACAGTCTGCTCGATTCAACATGAAAGGCTACAAAATGGCAGACGTCGAACATACGACCTCATTTGATCTGTTTGTGGCATTTTATAAATGCTTTTTGTTCCATCTTTAAAGTTTGGTGTGTCTTTTTATAAACCAACATCCCAGTCTGGAGATTGCTATTCCTGATATTAATGCACAAGCAAGCCCCAGTGAGGAGAGACTTCAGTTCTCTGGAGGGAGACCAAAAAAACTGGGATCGTTCTCCCCAGAGCAGAGATTTAGTGCTGGCATTCAAAATTATGAAGGGGTTTGATTGCGCGAATTAAGATAAACTATTTCCAATGCCAGAACAGTCAGTAACCAGAAAACACAGATTGAATGCAGTTGTCGGTGCTTATGGCATATGGTAGTGTCCCTACCTTGGAGCTAGGAGACCTGAGATCAAGTCCAACCTGCTTCAGAAATGTGTAATAACATCTCTGATCAGTTTATTAGAAAAGAGGTGAGATTTTTATTACATGAAATGAGTGCTACACTCTGGTATGAACTGCCTATAAGGATGTTGAAAGCAGTGTCACAGGTAGACAGGGTAGTGAAGGAAGCATTTAGCATGCTGGCCTTCATTGGTGGAGGCATTGAGTACAGGAGTTGGGACGTTATGTTACAGTTGTGTGAGTCATTGGTGAGGCTGCACTTAGAGTATTGTGTACAGTTTTGATCACCCTGTTAGAGGAAAGACATAGTTAAATTGGAAAGAGTGCAAAGAAGATTTATGAAGATGTTGTCAGGACTAGTAGGCCTGATTTATAGGGAGAGGTTGGCCAGGGTAGGACTCTAATGCAGGAGAACGAGGGGTGACATTATTAAGGTGTATAAAATCATGACGGGCATAGCAGGATGAATGCATACAGTCTTTTTCCCAGGGAAGGAGAATTAAAAGCTAGAAGGCATCGGTTTAAGGTAAGAGGGACAAGATTTCAGAAGGACCTGAAGGGCATCTACTTCACACAGAGAATGGTGTGTATGTGGAATGGGCGGCCAGAGAAAGTGGCTGAGGCAGGTACTATAGCAACATTTAAAAAACATCTGGACAGGTACAAGGATGTCAAGGGTTTAGAGGGATATGGATCAAATATGGGCAATTGGAACTAGCTGAGTGGCTGCCATTGTCAGCATAGACCAGTTTTGGGCCGAAAGACCTGTTTCCATGTTGTATTACTCTAAGACTCTGTGTTGGAAGCACAGCCAATACTAACTTTGGGAATAGCTGACATATGTGAAAAGAAGGAAGTTGACTGTGTGTTTGTGGTGTAGCGGTGATGTCACTGGACTAGCAATCCAAAGGCTGAGACCAAGTGCTATGGCTACTAAGGTTTAAATGCCACTGTAGCAGCAACTTTAAAATCAGTGAATAAATCTGGAACATAAAGCTATGAGTGTCAGTGTGAGTAGATGTGAGGGGAAGGGGTATCAATTATTAAGTGTCATTGTGGGTGAATGTTTGAGGACACCCATTGAGGCATGTGGGGAGCATTCCATCACACTCCTGACCTGTGCCTTGTAGATAGTGGATAGATTCTGTGTGGTTTGGACTTTGTTATGAGGATGAATTGACTAGGTTGGGTTTGTGCTCATTGCAATGGAGAAGATTGAGAAGTGTGAACTTATTGAATCGGACATGATTCATTGGGGATTTGGCAGGATAGATGAGGAAATGTCAGTTCCCATTGCGAGAGAGTCTACGACCACAGGACATCATTTCAGAATAAGGGACTACCAATTTCAGACAGAGATGAGGAGGAATTTCTTCTCTCAGGGAGTGGGGATTCTCTGAACTCCTTTCCAACAGAAGCTACCAAGGTTGGGCCAGTAAGGGAATTGGGGGTTATGGGCATAAGGCAGCAGATGGAGTTGAGTATTATCAGATCAGCCATGATCTCATTGAGTTGGGGAAGGGCCTGAATGGCAAACTGCTGCTCCTACGTCGGCTGCATATGAATGAATTAGGTGCCTGCGAAACAGTAGTCTTTCTGTGGGGTTTTACTCACATTGCACTTCCAAAGGTCACAGAAAATCAAATAGTTCCACATCTTTCCTCAGAAAGTATTTAATGTATGGTGTTGGAAATCAGCATTAAATGTGACAAAGTATTGAATTATTTCTTTGGGATCACTTCTGGCAGGGAAACCACGAATTTTTGGTTTTGCCAAACCTCCTTCCATGGATATCTACTTCCTCAGTCTTAGCTGTACCTGGCTGCACAAAAAAAAGGATGTGTGTTAAATAGAGTCTTTTCATAAGGCTCCCGAATATCAGTCAATGAGTACTTTCTAAATTGTAGTCACGTTTGGGTGCAGGTGACAAATTGAATGCAGTGCTTAGCACAAAAAAAATCTGACAGTGATTGGACGATCAGTTCGGTAATAAAAAACAAAAGAAGTGTGGATGTTGTAAATAGAAGCAAAAACAGACGTTGCTGGAAAAGCTCAGCAGGTCTGGCAGCATCTGTGAAGAGAAATCAGCATTAATGTTATGGGTCCAAAATGTTAACTCTGATTTCTCTTCACAGATGCTGCCAGACCTGCTGAGCATTTTCAGCAACTTATGTTTTTGTGTCAGTTCTATAAGCCTTGTTAGTGGAAGGATAGTTACTAGGCTGGACACAGAAGAACTCCCCTGGCTCTTCCTATGGCATGTCAGCTGGATATTCTAGTTTAAAGAACAGCAAGGCGACTGACTGTGTGGAGTTTGCACATTCTCCCTGTGTCTGCATGAGTTTCCTCTGGGTACACCGGTTTCCTCCCACAGTCCAAAAATGTGCAGGTTAGGTGAATTGGCCGTGCTAAATTGCTGGTAGTGTTAGGTGAAGGGGTAAATGTAGAGGTATGGGTCTGGGTGGGTTGCGCTTCGGCGGGTCGGTGTGGACTTGTTGGGCTGATGGGTCTGTTTCTACACTGTAAGTAATCTAAAAAAAAAGGGAGTTGCCCCCCAGGGTCCTGGCCAGTGTTCATTCCCTAACAAACATCTTGAATGATGTTTTGAAGATGCATGTCATGATTGTATGACATTGCTGGGTTTCCTGACATTATGAACATTACTGCACTCCAAACGTACCCAACTGTCTGTAAAACAGGTGCTCTGGGGTTATGAAAATGCCTAAGAAATATAAGTTTCTTCTTCCCATCTTCAGAATGCAACTGTGCAATCTGTTACCTCTAACCTATGAAGGCAGACTGGACATCGGTCTAACGTTTCCTCCAAACATTGTGCATCCCTTCTGCCTTACACCCACAACCCTCGATTCCTTTACTCATCTCTGTCTATAATGGGTAGGCCCTTATTCTGAAATTATGCCATCTGGTCCTAAACGCTCCCAAAGTACAGCCCTCTGCCAGCACCGCACTGGGAGTCTCAGCCCTGGTTCTGTGTTTGAGGCTGCAGAGTAGTTTTGCTGGTCTGTTGCTGCTTGTAATAAACTTTGATTGTTGATCTGATTTCAAGCCTTTGGAGATATCTTGGATTGCTGTCTGACTAGAGCTGAGATATGTTCAGGCTTGACAGAGTGCAACCAGAACATCAGGAGAAGATTCCTGTGTAAGGATTGTGTGTGTTCATCAAGAGCTAAGTAAGTGAAGCATCAGTGGAAAGAAAAGGGTAAATGCACATACAATCTCTTCAAGGAATAAATTGAGTTAAATTCCAGTGGTTACAAATCACAACTAATCACACGTTAGTTTGAAACCATTAAAGGATAATATTTATCTGTTAAATAGAAGGAAGAGTGAATTAAAGGGCCAGAGGTACAGTGATTATTTTGTTTAGTTTGATATGATTGCTAATTACAGGGGATGCAATACACTAGTATTTCTTAAACATGAGATTTGTTTTTAATGAAGTTCAGAACCTTCACACCTCTTGTAAGATTGAAAAGCAATGATCTCCATTCCCACATTTTAAGCAATGTTACATCCCTTTTCTAACAATGGCCATTAATTGTTTATTTCCCATTCTGTTCTGGCAATTGGATGGAAATGCTTTGGGAGGGATGGGTACAATTTGGCAAATAATTGGCATCTTTTCCAGCTTTGGGATAATTGTGATTTGATGCTGGATGACAAGGTGGGCACATCATTGATACAGATTATACCGTAGGTTCATGGGATTATTGGAACATTCGTTTTTGGATCATTTGATAATTCCTCTCACCCTTGTGGTAGAGATTGAGGATCAAGTCGAGAAGTGATCCACATTTACAAGAGGATAGTTGTTAACCCTAATTATAGGAGGGTTGGAGAGACAGTCGGATGGTGGTTAATGGACAACAAGAGTCTTTTTATTGTGTGAAGGGTAGAGCCTAGGAGATTTTATGCCTTGGCAAAGCCATCCAAGATACACTGCATCTCTACTGCAGAGTGTGCTGCGATGGCATTGTCATCAGCATATTGATGCTCCAAGATGGAGGTGGTAGAGACCTTGCCCTTAGCCTTGAACCTATGAAGTTTGAACAGGCTGCCGTCCATATGGTAAGTGATTTGAATTTCCTTGAGCGGATTTTGGCCAGTGAGATGGAGGATAGCAGTAGTGAAGAATGTGAATTGGGTGGTTGTGATAATGCAGCTCCACTTGACCTCGTCTCCGCCTCCAATCCGCCATTTGTAAGCACTGTTGCAGACATGACATCACGCAGCAGCCTCAGTATCCTGATGAACCTATCAGGATCTCAGACACATCATGATAGTGTCCACTAGGGAGCTTGGCAGTTAACTGTATCAAAGGCCTTAGGTCAGTCAAGGCCACACAAAGCAGTTGTTTCTGTTCCTGACATTTTTCTTGTCATTGACATATTGTGAAGGTCAGGTCTGTTGTTCCGCTGGATGGGCAGAAGCCGCACTGCGATTCAGAGAATATTTCCTTAGGTCAGGACAGAACTCTATTGTCAAGGAGGCTTCCAAGTACTTTGCCAGTGGTTGACAGAACAGAGATGCCGCTGTCATTTCCTACAGTCAACCTGGCCATCCTTATGGTCACAATCACTGAGCTCCAAGGGAATTTCAACTTTGAGCCAAACCTTTAAGAGCAAAGTATGTATGTGTTCATAGAGCTGTGGGCCATCTTCCTTTAGGATCTCTGCAGGAATCCCATCAGGACCAGCAGCCTCCTTAGTCCTTGGGCAACTTATGGCATCTTGTACTTTGGTCACACTGGGAAGTTCTCCCATGTTTCCTTGCATGGATCTCTGGGGATTTGGTTGATGATTTCCAAGTTATCATTGGTTTTACAGTTGATGTGTTCTTGGAAATGCTCTCTCCAGCAGGTGTTTATTGCCTGGTTGTCCTTGGGCAGTTTTTGTTCATCTTTAGAGCACAGGGGGGTTAGTCCATGGTAGTTTGGACCATATACTACTTTGGTGGTATTGAAGAAGCCTCAGTCATAGAGTCATAGAGATGTACAGCACGGAAACAGACCCTTTGATCCAACTTGTCCAAGCTGACCAGATTTCCCAACCCAATCTAGCTATGAACTTGCACTCCAAGGTCTCTTTGTTCACCTGCCACAGTCGGCCCATATCCCTCCAAACCCTTCCTATTCACATACCCATCCAGATGCCTTTTAAATGTTGCAATTGTACCACCCTCCACCACTTCCATACACGCACCACCCTCTGTGTGAAAAGTTGCCCCTTAGGTCTCTTTTATATCTTTCCCCTCTCACCCTAAACCTATGTCCTCTAGTTCTGGACTCCTCCAGCCCAGGGAAAAGACCTTGTCTGTTTAGCCTATCCATGCCCCTCATGATTTTATAAACCTCTGTACGGTCACCCCTCAGCCTCCGACACTCCAGGGAAAATAGCCCTAGCCTATTCAACATTTCTCTATAGCTCAAATCCTCCAAGGTAAAACCAATGCCTGCAGATGCTGGAAACCAGATTCTGGATTAAAGTGGTGCTGGAAAAGCACAGCAGTTCAGGCAGGCAGCATCTGAGGAGCAGGAAAATCGATGTTTCGGGCAAAAGCCCTTCATCAGGAATACAGGCAGATGCCTAAAGGGTGGAGAGATAAGTGAGAGGACGGTGGGGGTGGGGAGAAAGTAGCATAGAGTACAATAGGTGCGAGTCTGTCAAATCCTCCAACCCTGGCAACATTCCTGTAAATCTTTTCTGAACATTTTCAAGTTTCACAACATCCTTCCAACAGGAAGGAGACCAGACCTGCATGTAATATTCCAATAGTGGCCTAACCAATATCCTGTACAGCCACAACATGACCTCCCAACTCCTGTTCTCAATACTCTGACCAATAAAGGAAAGCATACCAAATGCCTTCTTCACTATCCTACCTGCGACTCCACTTTCCAGGAGCTAAGAACCTGCACTCCAAGGTTTCTTTGTTCAGCAACACTCCCTAGTACCTTACCATTAAGTGTATAAGTCCTGCTAAGATTTGCTTTCCCAAAATGCAGCACCTTGCATTTATCTAAATTAAACTCCATCTGCCACTTCTCAGCCCATTAGCCCATCTGATCAAGATTCCGTTGTAATCTGAAGTAACTTTCTTTGCTGTCCATTTGGTGTCATCTGCAAACTTGCTAACCATACCTGCTACGTTCATATCCAAATCATTTATATAAATGACAAAAAGTAGTGGACCCAACACTGTTTCTTGTGGCACTCCACTGGTCAAAGGCCTCCAGTCTGAAAAACAACCCTCCACCATCACCCTCTGTCTTCTACCTTTGAGCCAGTTCTGTATCCAAATGGTTGGTTCTCCCTGTATTCCATGAAATCCAATCAGTCTCCCTTGTTGAACGCCTTACTGAAGTCCATATAGATCACGTCCACCGCTCTGCCTTCATCAATTCTCTTTGCTACGTTTTCAAATAATTCAGTCAAGTTTGTAAAGTCCTTATCTTTCCAAATACATGCCAATCCTGTCCCTCAGGATTCCCTCCAAGAACTTGCCCACCACCAATGTCAGGCTCATTGGTCAAGAGTTCCCTGGCTTTCCTTACCACCTTTCTTAAACAGTGGCACCACGTTAGCCAGTCATCTGGAACCTCACCTGTGATCATCGATGATACAAATATCTCAGCAAGGGACTCAGCAATCACTTCCCTAGCTCCCTATAGAGTTCTAGAGTACACTTGATCAGGTCCTGGGGATTTATCCACCTTTATGCATTGAAATGCAAGAGGAAAGTGACCAAAGGTTCTTAACATTTAGAGCGATTTTGTGACATGAGGGTCATCACTGGGACAGTGAGGCGTGATTGCTTTAGACAGTGAGTAATTGAAGCAATGTTTAAGGTAAAAATAGGTAAGTATTTGTCGGTATATAGTGGATCTGTCATAGAAATGATGGGCTGATTGGCCTAATCCTACACTGTAAGCTTATCCAACTTTGCAGTATACGATTACAAGTCATTCTACTAGTCACATGTCCTAGTCCTTCCTAGTCACTAGTCTTTCTCATGGAGATGAGCTGTTCAATTTCCCCATCATTTTCATCGAGCTAGTCCTGATGTTTCCTGGACTTGTACCACGGGTGTTATTGCAGGTACTGAGAATGGTTGATTTAAGCAGACTCCAGTGTTCTCCCATGTCCTCTCAGTATTCCTGAGGTAGATTTCTAGTGGGTGAGTCCTGGAGATGTTGCATGGTGACCATGTCACCCAGGGTCTCGATATTGAATATTAGCCAGGTCTTCTTCTTCTGAACTCTCCTCCCTCTGTGTCATCTGATGGATATTGTGAAATGGATGAGATGATTAAAAGTCCAGCAGTCATCTGAGTTGATCTTAGCCCTGGTGAAACTCACATTCCAACAGTCCCGAGAGCAATGCCGTTTTTGTTTTTAGATTACATTACATTACAGTGTGGAAACAGGCCCTTCGGCCCAACAAGTCCACACCGACCCGCCGAAGCGCAACCCACCCATACCCTTACATTTACCCCTTACCTAACACTATGGGCAATTTAGCATGGCCAATTCACCTGACCTGCACATCTTTGGACTGCGGGAGGAAACCGGAGCACCCGGAGGAAACCCACGCAGACACGGGGAGAACGTGCAGACTCCACACAGTTAGTCGCCTGAGGCGGGAATTGAACCCGGGTCTCAGGCGCTGTGAGGCAGCAGTGCTAACCACTGTGCCACTGTGCCACCGTGCCGCCCACAGAGTGTGGGTGCCTCCAAGGTGATTTGAGTTTGATTTTCTGATGGAGCAGTGTGTTTTTGATAGTGATGTTGTACATAGTGCATTTTGTGAGAAGAAGGACTCTTTTGGAGTTGAACTCTAAATAAAAACCGGAAGAATTGTAGATGCAGTAAATCAGAACCAGAAATTGCTGGGAAAATCTCAGCAGGTCTGGCTGCATCTGTGAGAGAATACAGAGTTAATGTTTCACTTCGAGTGACCCTTCCTCAGAATAATGGAAGGGTTTGAGGAAAGGTCACCTAAACCTGAAACATTAACTCTGATTTCTCTCCACAGATGCTGCCAGATCTGCTGAGCTTTTCCAGCAATTTCTGTTTTTGTTTCATTGGCATTGATGTTGCCAATACCTTCTCTTCCTGGGTGCCATTCCAAAGGTTGTGGTTTTGACCAACCGTGGCATCGAAGTCTTCAAGAAGAATTATCTTGTTCTCCTTGGGGATGCTTGACAACAGTGTGTCAAGGTTGGCGCAGAATGACTCCTTGACTTCCTCCACCGAGTCAAGAGTTGGGACATAAGCGCTCACAACTATCGCTATCTGCTTGTTGGTGACCATCAAGCAGATGACGATAAGTCAGTCGTTGATCCCCGCAAGAATTTCAGAGAGGCAACTGATGAGCTGGTTCTTAATTATGAATGCAACATTGTGATGTCTGGGCTAATCAGCTTTCCCTTTCCAAGCTCCCCTCTAAACCACTTAACTACTCTGCCTTGGAAATATGTCCCCATTCTATCAAGATTGCTGAGTTAAAATCCTTGAACTTCCTCCTAACAGCATTGTGGATCAATGAACTAAAGCAGTTTAAGGAAGCCACTGTCCACCATCTTCTCCAGGACAGCTGGGGACGGGTAATTAAGGTTATCCCAGCCCACAATGCCCATATCCCATGGATAAATTGAAAGGATCTCTGCAGTGAATTTGAAACCATGACTCAGAGGCGAGAGTGCCGCCGGTGAGTAAAGGCTGACAATTGCTCAGGTTGCTGAGGGAGGCTGTTCTGTTGCTGAGGGTGGGTGGTGCGTTTCACTGGGATGGGGTGGTACAGGCAGGTTAGATTAGATTATTTACAGTGTGGAAACAGGCCCTTCAGCCCAACAAGTCCACACCGACCCTCCAAAGAGCAACCCATCCAGACCCATTCTCCTACATTTACCCCTTCATCTAACACTACGGGCAATTTAGCACGGTCAATTCTTCTAACTTGCACATTTTTGGACTGTGAGAGGAAACCGGAGCACCCGGAGGAAACCCACATAGACACGGGGAGAATGTGCAAACTCCACACAAGTAGTTGCCTGAGGCATGAATTGAAGCCAGGTCTCTGGCGCTGTGAGGTAGCAGTGCTAACCACTGTGCCACCGTGCCACCCAGGTGTTCATGACCTGTGGGCGATTTGTGTTCGAAAATCGCAAGTGATGCGATCAGGGCTCTGGGCTGTGAGAGGAGCTGTGGAAAATCTCATCCTGTTTGCTTTTTCTCTTAGCCGGTTTCATTTTTTTCTGGACCTCTGACCTATCATGTAAAGAATTGATTTCATCCCAAGAGTGTGGAAAACAAAACACATATGCATTTCAAAAGCTGAAGGAGAAGGCAGTTGAAAGCATTCCCAGTTCTCTGGTATTTTCATTACAAAGGCCAAGGTATACAGAGATATGCACCATCGTGTATTGGAAAGAGTACTGAGTGCATCTGTAACTGTTGTTTTCTTATTATTTATACGTCTCGGCAGAGTTTACTCTGCTCACGTTTCGAGATGTTCATCTTGGACCAGCTACCCACTCCTTCCTAAGTGCCATTGTCCAGTTCTCCAGTAGTTACATGAGCTGGATGCTCAGACCCTGATTTGTGACCCATGAACAGGCAAGGGTCCTCCACATGGTGACAGCCCTCATCACCCCAGCTGGAATAGGAAAGCTACCTTCTGCGAAAGTGAGGACTTGAAAAATATCGTGCCACAGGATGTTGGCACACTGTCCATGTGTGGTTGCCAAACCTACTTTTAATATTATTTGTCGAGCATTTGTAAGTGGAGCACTTCCATTAGTGCCAGACAACATAATACCAGCTCTCTCAAACAGCCGCAACAGAATAAGCACTTACAAATGTCTCAATATCTATTGACAAGGCTGTTTAAAAAAAGGAATTGGATACGTATTTAAAGAGGGAGAATATAAAAGGGACATTCCAAAGCACTTCCCAGCTGCTGAAACATTTGTGAATTGTAATCACTGTTGTGGTATTGGAAACACAGTACTCATTTTACAAGCAGCAAGATTCCATAAACAGCAACATGACAATAGCCAGTTCATCTGTTTTAGTGATGCTGGTTAGGGGATATTTTGGGGAGATCAGGAGTTGACAGCTTTGCTAAGTTGGCAGAAAAGTAGAGGGTGGTGTGTGAATGGAACGAGCTGCCAAAGGAAGTGGTGGAAGCTGGTACAATTATTACATTTGAAAGGCATCTGGATGGGTTCATGAATAGGAAGGGTTTGGAGGGATATGGGCCAAGTGCTGGCAAATGGGACTAGATTAAGGTCAGATATCTGGTTGGCATGGACGAGTTGGACTCAAGTGTCTGTTTCCAAGCTGTACATCTCTATGACTCTAAAAGAGGAATTAATATCTGATAAAGGGTAACTGAAATGTTAACTCTGTTTTTCTCTGTACAGATGCTGCCAAACCTGCTGAGTTTCTCCAGCACTTACTGCTTTTGTTGCAGATCAGCCCCTGTCTTGTTTAGATGGCAAGGCAGCTCAACAGGCTGAGTGATCTACTCCCGCTTCTGTTTCTTGCGTTCCTATGATTGAAACTGACCGGGACACAAGGGAGTATTCCCCTGTTCCTTTTTCAAATAGTGCTATTCCATCTACCTGAGAGGGCAGGTTCCGAGCTTAACCTATCAGTTGGAATTTCTAACAGTGTAGCATCTTCTCAGTGTTGCACTGGGACTGTAAACAGCAATTTATGTCATTTAGGGCATTGGTTAGCTCATTTGGCTGAATGGCTGGTTTGCACTCCAAAGTGCTGCCAACAGCCAGGGTCTAATCTCTTCGCCAGTCAAGTTTACCATGAAAGTCTTTTGTTCTCAACCTTATCTGAGATGTGGTAATCCTCAGGTTACACCACCAATCGGTACTGTATCCCAAATGAATGAACAACCCTCTGGTACTCTGGGACAAAGACAACTTTAGGTGTTTATTCACTGAGGCTATTACCCAGCCGTAATTTCCTGCAGAACAATTAAGAGTCAAGTCCATGCTGTGGGTCTTGAGTACATGTAGGCTAGTCAAAGTAAGGATGACAGATTTCCTGGTAGAAAATATGTTTGTGAATCCCTAATGGGCGTTTTATGACAACTGACTGTGGTTACATGTACTTTATTTTAAAATTGAACTCAAATATTACCATCTACGATGGTGGGGTTTGAACCCACAGCCCCAGAACATGACTTGGATGTTCTGGACTTCCACTATGTCAACATCTCCATCAGCACTTTAATCAACCCTTAGCTCCAACTATTGGTGTTAGCTAGTTCATGCTGGATGACTGCCTATTTACAGGCTCGCTTGCAAAATCCATCAGGTGGACCTAGACGGTCAAAGAGGTGACCTACAGATTAACCTGCAACCTAGCTCACAATCCAGCAGTAGTCCAAGGTCTGTTTAAAAACAAAACCCTTGACTTCGCAGTGATCTTGTCCAGTCCTTTTGTTGTGTTTTTTTTTCAAAACAAATCAGCAACTGCTTATTTGAACTGAAGAAAAAATAATATAGTTTATGACATCTGAGAAATAAATTGCTGTAACAATATCTCAACTCTTTATACATTGTTCTCTCATAGCCCTAGTGTGGGAATTAACACAAAGCAGGAATTGTACAAAAACCAGGTGTGCGACACCCTCCTGACAGACAGTCACGTTTAGTGGTCCCCTGTGAATGAAGCATTGCTTTAACAAGAAGCAATCAAGTGTTTGGACTTTGGGTTCATTTAACATCCCATTTCTGGGAAACAAAAACGGAAACAGACTGTAGATACTCACATCAGGCTTTCTCACTAAGTGGGCCAGAGGGGCTTTTTCCATTCCCTCCCTTGGCTGTTACTTTGAGCGCATTTTTAACTCGAGCAAACCTTTGCAGAGTACCCTTGCAGACACACAGACCATGCCGATCCCTCGCACATTCCCCACTGGTAAATCACAGGGGCTGAGTGAAGTGGGAGAGGAGCCATTGTGAAGCTGTCAAGCCAAGGCAAGTTAAATAGGCTGAAGTGATAGCTCATGTTAACACTCGACAGTCATTGCCAGGCAAACAAAGAGCCAGCGGAGGACAGTTAAAAGGCAATTTGGCTCTAATGGGTGGTCGATTTTCAAAACACAAGAACAAGGAATAAAGGGAATGGACAGTCCTGCCACTCGCGGTTGAACACAAAGAATCTGGGGCCTTTTTTCTAAAAACAAATCCTGACAGAGCTTCTTTAAGTGTGACCTGAACAAGCGGAGAGAATAGAATCATTTCTCCAAGTAAATACAATGGAGGCAGGTGTCGCCGGGAGGTCTCAGATGGTTGCATGTAACTACGCAAATTTAACATTGATGAGTTGAAAGGGGACAGCCTCCTCTTTGCAATTCAAATGATTGCAAAGGTCCTCCGACCACCTACCCACATCACCCCCGCCCACCACCACCCCCCCAAACTCTCCCCTTCCCTTTATGCCTCACAGCATGCAGGCATATTACACAGCGGGGAGGGGTAACTAGGCAGAAGCACTGATGCTGTAAGAGAGCAGGACAGGTGGGAGATTCAAATAGGCCCCCTAATGGGACAGCCATTACTTTAATGCATTAAAATTCCCCATCAATTGTCAGTTCCTAATTCAAGGTTGGAAGGTCAATGGTAAAGTAGCAGAGAGAGAGACCGAAAGAATAAACCTGTCTGCTGCCTGTGAAAGAGAACTGAGATTTTAATGGTCAAAGATTTAGGTTTTGGCAAAGTTGTTTCAGAGGGTAATTTATTTTCAGTCACTCCATGTTTGAAGGCAGTGTGTTTTTGGCGTTACATTCCTGTATGGGAAATGATGATAAGAAATAGGAGGCAATTAATTAAATGCTGCAGCCAATTGTGAGGTGGCAGCTAACTAACTCCGGGATTACCTTCGCTGTTTTAAACTGTAATTATACTAATTGCATTTGGCGCCAGAAAGGATCCATAGCAGGCAAGTTACTTGCGCTATTCCAATGACAAGGTAGAGCTGCTGGATGCTTGGCCTGATTTACTCTGACACAGAGAGCAGAGAGGGATCTGGTTCCAGGCATACAACCATAGCAGAGGCAGCCTTCCCCTGCCTCCTCACAGGGTGAAAGCACACAGCCAGGCTGCAAACTGAAGCAACTGCAGCTTGCTTGGTTTCTTTTGCAAGCTTAATCTCTTGTTAATTGTTTCATAATGAGCGGCTCTTCAGCCTCAATCCTACCTTGTGTAATTGAATTGGAAATTCCTCCCCTCTTTAATCCAATCCTTTCCCCTGCTGTGTAAAGCCTGTACTAAAACTTGATTAGTTTACAAACAGATACATGCCATTTTGCTGCTTGCCTTTGTTCTCTGGTGGATTGAGTGTGCGTGTGCATGTACATGTGTGTGCATATATGTACATGTGCGTGCCTGTGTGTTGGTGCATTATAACAATACCCTTAACACTAGAGAGAAAGACATGACTTTCATGATCTCCAAATATCCTAAAACAACTTCCAAATACTGCCTACACTTAAACACAGTCCAGTGTTGAAATGTGGGAATGACTGTCGGTAATGTTGGTATATGGGAAGTATGGCAAGCAAATTGGGCACAGCAAGCTCCCACAAACAACATTGTAATGCATAATGGATTGGCTGTTTTTGAGATGTTGATTGAGCAGTAAAATATTGGGTCGGACAGCCAGGAGAACTCTGTTGTTCTTCTTTGAAACAATGCCAAGGGCTCTTTTGCCTGGGACTCTGTTCAACAAGATGGACTGGGCTTCTATTTAACAACTTCAGCCAATAGACAGTACTGCCCCTCCAATAATGTAGACCTCCTTCGGTACTGATTCTCCATCAGTGTATTACTCCCTCAGTGCTGTCCCTCCAACAGTGTGGCACTCCCTCAGTACTGTCCCTCCAACATTGTAGCATTCCTTTAGTACTGTCCCTCCAACAGTGTAGCACTCCCTCAGTACTGCCCTCCAACAATGCAGTTCTCCATCAGTACTGTCTCTCCAACAATGTGGCATTTCCTTACTACTGTCTCTCCAACAGTGTGGCACTCCTTCATTCCTGAAGAAGGGCTTATCCTGTTCCTTGGATGCTGCCTGACCTGCTGCGCTTTTCCAGCAACACATTTTCAACTCCTTCAGTATTGTCCATCCAACAGTGTAGCACTCCCTCAGTACTTTCCATCTGACAGTGTAGTACTCCTTCAGAACTGTCCCTCTGACAGTGTAGCACTCCCTCAGTACTGTCCCTCGAACAGTGTGGCACTCCCTCAGTACTGTCCCTCCGACATTGTAGCACTCCGTCAGTATTGTCCCTCCAACAGTGTAGCACTCCCTCAGTACTGCCCTCCAACATTGTAGCACTCCCTCAGTACTGCCCTCCAACATTGTAGCACTCCCTCAGTACTTCCCTCCAACAATGCAGTTCTCCATCAGTACTGCCCGACAACAATGCAGTTCTTCATCAGTACTGTCTCTCCAACAGTGTGGCACTCCTTTAGTCCTGTCCCTCCAACAGTGTAGCACACCCTCACTACTGCCCTCCAACAATGCAGTTCTCCATCAGTATTGTCCCTCCAACAGTGTAGCACTCCCTCAGTACTGTCCCTCGAACAGTGTGGCACTCTCTCAATACTGTCCCTCCGACATTGTAGCACTCCGTCAGTATTGTCCCTCCAACACTGTAGCACTCCCTCAGTACTGTCCCTCCAACATTGTAACACTCCCTTAATACTGTCCCTCCAACAGTGTAGCACTCCCTCAGTATTGTCCCTCCAAAAGTGTGGCACTCCCTCAGTACTGACTTTTCATTCAGTTCAAACCGTCTGGCAGTGTTTTGTACAGAGAATATTGTCCTCGTAGGTGACTGTGCTCAAATCCCACGAGTGAGATGATTTTGTAACCTTTGATTTTCTAACTTAAGATAAGAAGGCTACCCAATGCAGAGGACTGATACATTTAAAAGCAGTGACTTATATCATTGTGAATGCTTACAATTAAAAACATAAACAGGAAGTTGTGGTAAAAAAACTCAGCAGGTCTGTTAGTATCAGTGGAGGGAGGAGAACAGAATTATGTTTAAGATCTGTGACACTTCATCAGAGCAATGATGAAAACTATGCTGAGAGAAATTTTATAGGGATCTGAGTGATGTGGGCCATAGCGAGTTTTGTGACAGAATCGCGCAATAGGTTCAGCAAGATCCACCTTGACTTTGGGAGCACCTTGCATCATTTTTTATGCTTTTCACCACATATGAGGAGTTTCTCACTGGAAACTTGCCAATTGATGTGAAAGCCTTTTTACGTGCCTTGTTGGCTGACTAATTTGTCTCATTAACACTCTACTGCCTATCTTACCAAACAAGCTAGACTTCAGGAAAACTCAACATGGCAGCCAGAGTGGATTCCTGACAGATTCAGCTCACTGCTTTCCCTAAATGACCTCCATGTTGCAACAACCAAACATAAACCATGGGAACCAGCCCACTCTCCTCAGCATCTGCCAATCCCTGGCAGCCAGCCTGGGATCTCTCCAATGCATTGGCAATTCCCTTTGGAAGCACAGACATGGAGCATCAGCAGCCAGCCTGCACCCACAGAGAGGCATCACATCCAATAGACAATCCCAAGAAGACACTGTACCTATCAACACACTGATCATCATATCCTACCCATATCAGAATGAACTACCAGGCTGTTACAAACACTAGGTATCATACGAGCACACCAACTAAAAGCCACACTATGCCAACTACTTACCAGGACAAAGGCCCCCATACCCACAACATGTAGGACCAATGTGGTACACAAAGCCCCTTGCAACAACTGCAACAAACACTGCATTGGACAAACAGAAAAAAAACTAGCTATTCAACTTCGTGAGCATCGACTGGCAACTGAATAACAGGATCCACTCTCCCTCATCTCCGTACACACAGCCCATCAATTCAACCAAAGATGTGCAGGTCAAGTGAATTGGCCATGCTAAATTGCCCATAGTGTTAGATGTATTAGTCAGAGGGGGGTGGGTTACTCTTCGGAGGGTCGGTGTGGACTTGTTGGGCCAAAGGGCCTATTTCCTCACTGTAGGGAATCTAATCCAATCTAATCTAACTGTGCGAAAGTAGCCATTCTAGAACAAGCTAACCAGACACACACCAGAGAGTTCTTGGAAGCCTGGCTTTCAACAAAAATGGTCATCAACAAACACATAGACCCGGAGGTGACACTCATTAAAACAGCCTGGACCACAGAAGAACCAAGCAAGATGGAACAACAGCGCCTCATGGCAGTCGTCCTGATGATGTTACCCAGAATGGTAATGAAACATCTGCATGGTAACCCAGCAGCTCAGCGAGCTAACCAACTACAGTCTACAACCCGAGCTACAGATCTTCGTGAAAACCTCCAATCATCCTGTTTGTTTCTGTATCCCTTGATTGCTTTATCCCAAATAAAGGAGTCTAGCAACCTCAGTATAATAGGTTCAATTAACTTCTGCTTTCTAAAGAAAGTGGCCATAGTCCCACTCTCTTGTTTGAGCGAGAGAGAACTGATGGTGTTTTAACCTGAGGGTCATCATACATTGGGCAAGGAGAGAGGTTGAGAAGGAGGGACCTTAGACGTAATTCGCCTGGTGCAAGGATTGAACTTGTACTGTTGGTATCACTCTGTATTGAAAACCAGCCATCCAAACCAACCAACCACCATTTGTGTGAACGCATATCTCCTAACATCGAGTTGAACATTTTTAGGTTGTGCCTTCTTGCATTCTTGTTCTTCGGTCTTGTACCAGAGCATCTCTGTCAACTCTTTTTATCATCTTAAATGCCCAATTAGGTCATGTTTAATCTATGACACTCAAGATATATTTTCTTGCTCCATGTCTGTGAAAACTAGAGTAACTTCAGCCTTTTAAAATTCTTTTGTGAGCATCCATTGCCCCATCCTTAATTGCCTTAGTGGTGGTGATGGGCTGACTTCTTGAACCTTTCCAGTTCAGATATGTGGTGTCCCACTCTCGGTGTGGTTAGGGAGAGTGTTCCAGGATTTTGACCCAGTGATAGTGAAGAAATAGCGATGTAGTTCCAAGTCAGGGTCATGTATGGCTCGGAGGGACAGTGTCCACTGGTAGAGTTCCTGTTTCTCTGCTGACCTGGTGCTCTGAGGTGATAGAGGGCACAGATTTGGAATTTGCTGTGAGAATCATAGAATCCCTTCTTCACGGAAAGAGGTCATTCCGCCCATCCAGTCAATGGTGACCCTCCGAAGAGCATCCTGCCCATATCCAGCCCTCACCCTCTGCTCATATCTACTAGAGTTCAGATCAGAGTGGTGCTGGAAAAGCACAACAGGTCAGGCAGCGTCTGAGGAGCAGGAAAATTGACGTTTCGGGCAAAAGCCCTTCATCAGGAATCCTCTCAGAATTCCAGCACCACTCTAATCTAAACTCTGGTTTCCAGTATCTGCAGTCCTCTCTTTTGCCTCATATCTACTAGGGCCAACCCCCCTAGCCTGCACATACCTGGACACTATGGGCAGTTTAACATGGCCAATCCACCTAAGCTGCAAATCTTTGGACTGCAGAAAACCAGAACGCCTGGCGGAAATCCATACAGACACTGGTACAAACTCCACACAACGAACCTGAATCCCTGGCACTGTGAGGCATCAAGGAGAAAGTGAGGACTGCAGATGCTGGCGATCAGAGTGGAGTGTGTAGCAATGGAAAAGCACAGGAGGTCAAGCAGCATCCGAGGAGCAAGAGAATCAACGTTTCAGGCATAAGTCCTTCACTCCTGATGAAGGGCTCATGCCCAAAAACATTGATTCTCCTGCTCCTCGGATGCTGCCTGACCTGCTGTGCTCTTCCAGCAACACACACTCAGCACTGTGAGGCAGCAGTGCTAACCATGCTGCTGCCCTGTTAAAGGAGCCTTCTTGCAGATGGGGCACACTAATGCCATTGTGTGTCAGTGGTGGAGGGAGTGAATGTTTAAGTTGGTGAATAAGATGTCAACAGTGCTAGGGTCCTGAGTTCTGATGCAGAGCGACATGATGAGCTGATGTGCTTTGAGGTAATTGATTCAAGTTCCAGCTCCTACACATTGTGCTGATTGCAGGAACCACAGCTGGTCAGGAATAAATGACTTGTCTAGTTCGATCTGTTTGGGGCTCACTGATGTATAATTTTCTGACCTTACCTGTGGTGACCCAAGGTCACAGATTTCAGGTAATGTTTCGATAATTGGCAAAAGAACCCAGAGGGAAGATAAGGAGAGTTTTATTTATCGTGCAGTGTACATTCAGGATATGGAATGTACTGCCTTACTGCGTGGATTCAGCAGTAAGCCCAAAAAGGAAAGCAATGAAATGTGGGGAAACCATCTGCAACGGCACAGGGAAAGGACAGGCGATGGGGGCAAACTGGATAGACTTTTCTTAGAGATGTCTATGCAGTGGTCAGTCAGAGCAATGATCTTCTTGCAGAAATTGCTGGAAAAGCTCAGCAGGTCTGGCAGCATCTGTGCAGAGAAATCAGAGTTGAGTTTCGGATCCAGAACTCGACCCGAGACATTAACTCTGGTTTCTCTTCACAGATGCTGCCAGACCTGCTGAGCTTTTCCAGCAACTTCTGTTTTTGTTTCTGATTTACAGCATTAGTGGGCGGCACGGTGGCACAGTGGTTGGCACTACTGCCTCACAGCGCTGGAGACCCGGGTTCAATTCCCGCCTCAGGCGACTGACTGTGTGGAGTTTGCACGTTCTCCCTGTGTCTGCGTGGGTTTCCTCCGGGTGCTTCGGTTTCCTCCCACAGTCCAAAGATGTGCAGGTCAGGTGAATTGGCCATGCTAAATTGCCCGTAGTGTTAAGTTAGGGGTAAATGTAGGGGTATGGGTGGGTTGCGCTTCGGTAGGTCGGTGTGAACTTGTTGGGCTGAAGGGCCTGTTTCCACACTGTAATCTAATCTGCAGATCTTTTGGCTTTTAATCTTTTTACAAGATTGTTTATGGTTATTTTTTCTCTTACAGGATGCTCGAAGATGATCTGAAGCTCAGCAGTGATGAGGATGATGGTGAACAGGTAAGTGCAACAACAACAACAATGTGTATTTATGTTACACCTTTAATGAAGGGAACAATCCTAATACATTTGCAATAGCATTATCAGTTAGAAATTTGACATTGGGGCACATTAAAGTGATATTAGGACCGGGAACTCATAGCTTGGTTGAAGATGTAGGATTTGAGGAATGCCTTAAAGGAGGAGAGAGAGAGAGAAAGATGGAGAGGTTTATGTAGAGACTTCCAGTGAAGGACTAGGCAGCTAAGTTGTTGTTGCTGGTGGAATGACTAAAATTGGAATGGTCTAGAGGACAAAATGTGAAGAACACAGAGGTGTCAAAGACTTGTATCTCTGGAGGACTTCACACAAAACTCTTGCACCTGTTTTTTTTATTTTAATTTTCTGTTATGGTTTACAAGTATCTCCTGAAGAGGGTGATCTTTGAAATCAAAGTGAAAAGCCCATGATTCGATATCGAACCATCCAGTAAGGTTGTTGTTTTATTGACTTGTACTTTGATCTTGGAGGAGCACCACAGATCATTGGTAAAACAGCTCCACTTGCTTCATGCTGAACACAGGAGTCCAAATCTAAATACTCAAGCTTTGAGAGGCCTGAGACCAATTTATGAATGAATGAACCTTCCTCTCCATTCCCAGTGACCCACACATATGGTGATAGCTTGTGTGTTACAATATGTGCATACCCTTTTCCAAACATGGGAAAGGAAAGTGAGACTTATATTTGGTACAGCTGGTGACATAGTGGCTTTAACATTGGACTGGTAACCGAGAGCCTCTGACTTATGCTTTGGGGCTAGGGTTCAAATCCTACCATGGTGGAAGGTACCATTTGGTCCCTTGATGGAGGGATCAATAACCAAGTACATAGATTTAAGTTGAAAAATGTGGTACTGCAAAAATACAGGAATGAGGCTGGTGTGCCAAGCGGGCTGAGATAAAAGGTAGTGGGGAGGGAATTTGGGGGAGGGGCGCCGGGAATACGATAAATGGAAGGAGGTGAGGGTGAAGGTGATAGGCGGGAGAGGGGGTGGGGGCGGAGAGGTCGGGAAGACGATTGCAGGTCAAGACGGCGGTGCTGAATCCGGGGGTTGGGACTGAGATAAGGTGGGGAGGGGAAATGAAGAAGCTGGAGAAATCTACATTCATCCCGTGTGGTTGGAGGGTT
>NC_057724.1:72071985-72123191 GCF_004010195.1 Chiloscyllium plagiosum | reverse complement strand
GACCATTCTCTTATTCCTCACATAAGTGTAAAATGTCTTTGTGTTCTCCCTAATCCGTTCTGCCAAGCCTTTCTCATGCCCCCTCCTGGCTCTCCTCAGACCATTTTTAAGCTCCTTCCTCGTCTGCCTGTAATCCTGTAGAGCTGAGCTTGACCCTAGCTTCCTCCACCTTATGTAAGCTACCTTTTTCGTTTTGATGAGAAGCTCCACCGCTCTCGTCATCCAAGGTTCTTTACCACTTCTTGCCTGTCTCAGAGGGACATATTTATTCATCACTTGCAACAACTGTTCCTTAAACAGTCTCCACATGTCTATAACGGTGGGAGAAACAGAAACCTCATCACATTTTAGAAGTATTCAGATTTATGCTTGTCATACTAAGGCATCTAAAGCCATGGAGAAAGTGAGGACTGCAGATGCTGGAGATCAGAGCTGAAAAATGTGTTGCTGGAAGAGCGCAGCAGGTCAGGTAGCATCAAAGGAGCAGGAGAATCGACGTTTCAGGCATAAGCCCTTCTTCAGGAATCTAAAGCCATGGGCCAAGTGCTGGAAAATGAGATTAGAACTGGCATGGAAACGATAGGCCAAAAAGCCTTTTTCTTTGCTGTAGGTCTCTGTGATCTATCTGTCTGGTATGTTTTACTGACAGCACATGTTCCAAAGTACTTTATAGTCAATAAAGTACTTTTGAAATGACTGCTATAATATGAAAAATGGTGAAAGAGAAAAGTGAAATCACAAGCCAAAACAAAAACAGTAAATGCTGGAAACCTTCAGCAGGTCTGTCAGCATCCATGGAGAGGGAAACAGGGTTAGCATTTCAAAGTGACTTCTTTCAGTTGATGAAGTGTCATGAAAGCTCAATCTCTTTCTTTCTCCATGGGTTGACCCTCCCAGCACTTTCTTATCTCAGACTTCCAGCATCTGACAGATTTTGATTTTATGAAATCACGGAGGCCAGTTGGGAGAGAGCAATAAAAACAGGGGAAATTTCTCTCTGACCCTTTTAGGCCAACAGAATCAGGCCAGGGAAAGACCTGGGCCCTGCTTCAGCACCTCCATACAATATAAAGTGATCAGTTTACCCAGCAGAATCTGAAGCTTGATGGACCTCGAAGGGAATCTAACTGAGACTTACCCTAGTTCAGATCAAGCATGAGTCTTCTGACCCTACCCACTCTATTTACAAGGTAAAGTTACCATAGCCCTACCATACCATAGGGCTGCTCTCTCATTACAGAGAGATGACTGGTGGTGGTTTCATCTGAAGGCGGATATCCCTAAGGCAAGGGGAGAGGTTGAGGAGAATCCTTCATGGTATCCTCAGCTGGTGTGGGACTTGAACCCAGCACTGTGGATAACTCACTGGAACACTAACCATGATGGTTCAATGGTTAGTGCTCTTGCCTCACAGTACCAGGGACCTGAGTTTGATTCCAGCCTCGGGTGACTGCCTGTGTGCGGTTCTCACTGTGTCCACGTTGGATTCTTCTGGGTGCTCCAGTTTCCTCTCGCAGTCCAAAGATGTGCAGGTTAGGTGGATTGGCCATGCTAAATTGTCCATAGTGTCTAGGGAAGTACAGGCTATGTGGATTTTTATTATAGAATCCTGACAGTGTAGAAACAGGCCCTTCAGCCCAGCAAGTTCACACCAACCCTCTGAAGAGGATCCCACCAAGATCCATTCCCCTACCCTATTACTATACATTTTACCTCTGACTAATGCACCTAACCTACACATCCCTGAACACAATGGGCAATTTAGCATGGCCAATTCACCTAACCTGCACATCTTTATATTGTGGGAGGAAACTAGAGCACGAGGAGGAAACCCAGGCAGACAGGGGGAGAATGTGCAAACTCTACACAGACAGTCTGCCGAGGCTGCAATCGAACCTGGGTCCCAGCGCTATGAGGTAGCAGTGCTAACCACTGAGTCACCATGCTGCCCATTAGCTGTGGGAAGTGCAGGATTACTGGGTGTGGTGGGTCTGCGGGTGAGGGCCGGTGTGGACTTGATGGGCCAAATGGCCTCTTTCCACACTCTCTATGATTTTGTTGAGTTGCACAGGGTAAAGGGGCAGCATTCCTGCTTTACCCTGTTCCTTTGCTTTCTGTGATTCCTTGTGATGGTTATTGGTTTTACAGAACCTTCCAATCTTAATTGACAGTTTTTAAATCCCTACAGAAATAAAGGCACTTAACCTCTCCTGTCATAAAATGAGAGAAAATGTCACCAAGTGTCCTAATTACGTATAATTAAGAAGTGAAATGCAGAAGGTATAGTCTGTTACCTGTGCAAAGCAGTAAACCCTGGCTGTATTGTACATGACATTTACAATGGCTACAGGAACCCTATTAAATACACATTCCTCTTTTATTTACTTGTGAGTTAGTGCTGAGCCTCAAATGATAGGAAATCAAAGGCTAAGGCCTGGAATCAATTTCCATTTATTACTTAGAAGCTGTTATTGATGCTCGCTGCCTTAGAATGGTTGTCTAGTCACAAAGCTTTGTCCAATGACCTTAATACAAATGAACACAGAAACACAACTGGCTCACAATGCATCATTTTGAACAAGTGTCCAATATATATCAATCAAATGCATATTTGAGAGTTGCCATATTTCACTTGGTGAGCTTCAGCAGTGTGAGGATTTGCAAAGAGATACTCTACTGAAGGTACATTGGCGATAACTGTCAGGTTTGAAGATCTAAGGAGGAGATAAATCGATTTAATTACAGCCAGCATCTGTTCTTACAATTTACTGTAATTCACATCAAGTCTGCTGCATTCCTCTAACTTTAATGAATGTGGCAACTGTACGAAAGCCTTAAGCATCCCCTTTTCTAAACATATATTTGCCATGTCATTCGCCGAACAGTATAAAGCTCTGGGCGCAGAACACACAAACGTGCAGACACAATGGAAATGGAATGTTGAGCTGATCTCCTAACTAGAAAATGATTGGACTTGACATCAACATAAAATTCATACGGGTGAAATATATTGGAATACTATTCGTCGTTTAATGACCTGTGTGACATTTTATCTTGCCCTGTGTATGTGAACTTTGCAATAGATGACTAACAAGTTTGAGTTAGAAATAAGAATTACAGCCTGAACATTGTGGAGCGTGATCTCTGCTGATCCAAAACCCTGCCTTGCCTTTGATTGATTTGACCTAATGCCACATATACTGATAATCTTTTGGATTCTCCTCCCACAACAACCAGCATGCTTCATAGTTTATGTTCCAGTGTTAATTTTAGTTTTCTGGCTCATGTACCATGGGATGATGGGGTGTTCCTGTGTTCTATGTACCTGACAGTCTAAAAAACAGGAACTCAAACAAAAAATTGCTGGAAACTCTCAGCAGGTCTGACAGCATCTGAAATAACTCCACAGAGACCAGTATACCATCACCAAGTCACCCTTCATTTACATGTGGAGAATCCTTGACACTGATCCAGCTCCCTCACAGCCAGCTCTCAAAGTGAACAGACCCTCTGCCATTCTTGTTTATATCTGTCAGCCAGAGCTCCTTGACTGGACCAGGTTAATAGCCACAATCAGGGAACTCCTATTCTATGAGGTCCACCTCATTGGCCTCATTACAATCACTACAGCATCTGTAGAGAGAAATCAGAATTAATGTTTCGGGTCCAGTGACCCTCCGTCAGAAATCGATTTAAAAAAAACGAACTTGCATTCTCACACACAAACATGTAAATCCAGATTAACACGCACACACACACACATTCTCTCTTTCTCGCTCTCTCTCAAACACATACACACTCATAGTCTCTCACACTCTTTCACACTCTCACTCTCTCACATACACTTTCTCTCTCACGCATACACACACGTGCTCTCACACGCACATTCTCACTCTCACTTCCTTTCTCTCTCTGTGTCTCTCCCCCCGTCTCTCTGTCTCACTTATGTTCACACAGTGTGTGTGCAAATCACTAGATAATTAATTCTGTTGATTCAGGAACAGATGTCGGCCAGAACATGGTATCTTGTATCTCCAGCTGAAAAATGTGTTGCTGGAAAAGCGCAGCAGGTCAGGCAACATCCAAGGAGCAGGAGAATCGACGTTTCGGGCATAAGCCCTTCTTCAGGAATGAGGACCTACTGCGAATCCTCTTGCAAGGATGCCTTCCTTGAAGAAGCTCTCTTCCTCCCTCTACAAGCATTGGATGCTACCTGACCTGCTGTGCTTTTCCAGCAACACATTTTTCAGCTCTGATCTCCAGCATCTGCAGTCCTCACTTTCCCCATCTTGTATCTCCACCCCATGAGAGGGGAAGCAGTGTTTGAATGTCCCATCTAACCTGAAAGACAGACCCTCAAACAGTGCCACCATCACTCCATCCTGATGTTAAGTGTTAGCCTTGGCTTTTGCAACTGAGTCTCAGGATTGGGGCTTGAACCAGCAACGTTTTGACTCAGTAGCAAGATACAAACCTTGATCATGGAACCTGGCATTTAACAATGATATAAATTTGTACTGGGTCCATGCAAAGTGATAAAAATGGCCATTCATTTCATCTCTGAGTTATCAGCTCCAGTGTTTCAGATGTGTCATTCTCGACCCCTCTTTAGAGTTGAGTCCTCATCATCATTCTCATGGATTTCCTTGCATCTATCCACACTAGTTACATGTTGATATATTTGACAGTGTCATCTCATATACATGACAAGATAATTTGAAAGTGAAATTGAGAACATATCTATGAAGCTGAGAAGACACATGCATCTAGGACAGTAATTTGCCACAAGCCTTCAACACAGTGACACTTTAACACATGCTAGTCCCATAATTAACCTACACAGTATTCAGTACTGGGCACGGCACGTCAACACAGTTTCACCCGAGTGGTGCTGGTGCAAAAGACAATAGATTGTGAAGCTGACTTGAATAGACCGAACAGGTATTTGCTCAAGAAGGTTAAAGATGTTAATTAAGCTTATTAAGGTAACTAAATCATTAGTTTGTCAGATAATGAAAACTATTTCATTTGGTCAGATCAAGGGAAAATTGCTTAAAAGTAGAACTGAGCAATTCAGGAGTAACATCAGAATGCACATGATCCAAAGGGAGCTGGAAATCTGGAACAAGCACAGAAAATGTTGTTCCAAACATTGGACTCGGCATGAACACATTTTCTCTCTCCACAGATGCTGACAATCTGCTGAGTTTCTCCAGCATTCTCTATATTTGTTTCAGATTTCCAGCATCAGCAGAATTTGTTTTGATTGGAAATCTGGAACTCTGTTACCCCAAGGCTGTTATTTCTCGGTGTGAAATGAAACCATCAAAACTGAAGCTTTTTGCTTTGTCAGGCAATGGTATTAAGGAGGACAGAACCAATGCACAAATGAGTTGAGATGCCCGTCAACTGTGGCTTAAGTGAATGGTGGCAGAGACAGAAAGGAGGAATCATGTAGCAAAGTGGTAATGCACCTGTCTCTGAATTAGAATCTCCAGGTTAAACCCTCAACCGCTGAGATATGATGCTTATGTAAAATGTGTTCATAATGGGTCCAAATGAATTGATTATTAGCCTGTAAATCTTTCCAGTTGTAGGCACTGAGGGTGTGAGAGATTCCTAGATTTAGATTTTAGATTTTGTCACTTGTCCTCAAGTACAAAAGTACAGGTATACAGTGACAAGTATATAATGTCATCACACAAAACACCATCTTCGGTGTGAAAACTCTTGGTACAAAGTACTAAGAGAAACAGAGTTACAAGGTTAAGCATTACTTCATAGAATAAGTAGAAAAATAACTTTAACAAAACAGTGATGCATGGATAGAAAGAACAAGAGGATAGCCAATGCTCCAATCAATAGCTCGAGACTGCAACACATATGTAAAAAGTTCGATGTTACCACAGCAACACAGTGAACTGGAGGTCACTACAGGCTTGACAGGCTGTACATGCTGTTCCTATGGAAACTTAACACTTAACCCTTCATTGCATTGGGCCTGGTAAAACCCTATCTTGCTTCACCAGTATTATGCAGGGAGAGTACCTGAGCTCCATGCTCCTTGAAGACACTGAGTATAACTTAGCCAGGTTGCAATGGGACACTTTGGAAAAAGCATTTCGGAAGAAGGGAGTTCTTAAATGTTCTTTGTTCCCACAAGCTTTAATTAGATCTGGTCACAGCCAGCAGCCATTTCCTGTGTGTCTCTTAGCAGCACAGCGACTCGCTAAGTCTGATTATCAGTAATTAAAAAAAAAGACTTCTTCTTCTCTGACCTCCCACCTTTTCCAGCTTGAGTAACATTTGCTTCTTAGTTCCTCTTGCTTTTCCCAGACATGCACACTGGGAACTCAATATAAGGGTAGCTTCTAGCAGGGGCTGAAGTTTAGTTCTTGGCTCCTGGTCTCAATACTGGGCAAAATTCCTGGTTAAGAACCCAGACGTGGCATGCCCAATTAAGGATGGTCTATAGCTGCTCGAATTGGTGACCGCAAGTTGAAGGTGCCCTTTTTTTGTCTTCTTGCATGTGATATTGGTGAGGTTGGAATGGAGGGTTTGTCAGATGGGGAGCAGTTGAGAAGATTAGATTAGATTAATTACAGTGTGGAAACAGGCCCTTTGGCCCAACAAGTCCACACCGACGCACAACCCACCCAGACCCATTCCCCTACATTTACCCCTTCACCTAACACTACGGGCAATTTAGCATGGCCAATTCACCTAACCTGCACATTTTTGGACTGTGGGAGGAAACCGGAGCCCCCGGAGGAAACCCACACAGACACGGAGAGAATGTGCAAACTGCACACGGTCAGTCGCCTAAGGCGGAAATTGAACCCGGGTCTTTGGCGCTGTGAGGCAGCAGTGCTAACCACTGTGCCACCGTGCCGCCCACGAGCCTGGGTCACCACTCAGAGTTTAGCAGGATGAGGATGTCGGATCTGATTGAAACCTTTAGGATACTGAGTGGCCTAGATACAGTGGACATGGAGAAGATGTTTTCACTAGTAGGACCTGAGGGCACAGCTTCAGAGTGAAGGGATGACCCTTCAGAACTGACATGAGGTGGAATTTCTTCAGCCAGAGAGTGGTGAATCGTTGGAACTCATTGTCGCAGTGGGCTGTGGTGGCCCAGTCATTGGGTGTATTTAAGACAGAGAGAGATAGATTCCTGATTATTAAGGGGAGAAAGTAGGTGAATAGAATTGAGAAACCTATCAGCAATGGTCAAATGACAGGTCAGATGCAATGGGCCAAATGGCCTAATGGTCTTTTGAAGTGTTTGTTGCCCTTGAATTGATTGATTCTCTAGGCCATTTCAGAAGGCAGTAGAGTCAAACTGGACTGGTCTAGAGTCACATGTAGGCCAAACCATGTAAGGACAGCAGATTTCCTTCTGTAACGTGCATGAATGAACCACCCGGGTTTTTATAACAATTAGTAATAATTACTTGGTTGTCATGAGACTGGCGTTTTAATTCCAGATTTTTAATGGATTCATATTTCATCACCTGCCATGGTAGGATTTGAACCCATGATCATCAAAATTACCCTGGTGTTCGGGATTGCAAAGTTAGTTGACATTACCGGTGTACCAGTGAAAAACAGGGACGGGGAGAGCCTTTCCACAGCCTATGGCTGCAGCTGTAGCCCTTTCTGCCCATTTGGTCCAGACTAGGCTACTTTGCAGGACATGTATCTCTGAAGCCAGTCCCTGCTTTTGTGAGACCACCACTGTACTATTTGCAGGCTGCATGTATATCAAGGGACCAGAATGCAGTCTGGAAGATGCAGACAGTATGTGAAGAATTCTGTCAGCACTTTAATTAGGGTTGGTTGGCTATCTGTCACAGATGGTCAAGTAGCCATCAACACCCACTCACCTTCTGCACTAATCACTTCCCCAAAATATTCAGAGGCAGGAATAGGCTGGTAGACAACCCATGCTGTAGAGTAGCAATTGTCAGCACACTCAATTCTGAACCCACCCCGGCTTGCAATGAATCCATAACTCTGTGAGTCTTAATGTACATTTGAAAGCAATCTGCAATGTTTACACTCTTGATTGCACATCATATTGTCAATGAACTGTGATGTGTTTTTCTGTTTGAATCAGTGCATGTGTTTGCGCTTTGTGGATATACATTATTCTAGATTTATTGAGAAAGTTGAATGACTTCTTTAGATGAAGAACACAGGAATTCTGAGATGTAATATTCACCATTCTGCATTCTGCCATCTTGGTGGTACACGAAGGTAATGCTGTTGACTAATCCAAGCAAGGAACAACAGCATCTTTATATTTATACAGTCCCTTTGCTGTATTGGAACACCTATAGATACTTAACAAAATTGTTATTTTGCGACATTTAATGCCAAGCCTATGAAGCATTATTAGCGCAGATAGCCTAATGTTTAATCCAAAAGGCAAGCTTTGACCATTCAAATAAAAGCAAAACACTTCAGATGCAGGAAATGTGAAGCCAACACGGAAATTCCTGGAGAGACTCAGCAGGTTTGGCAGCATCTGCAGAGTCAGTTCTCTGTGTTTGTTACATTTTAATGATTGCTTTAAAAGTGGAGACCAGAGAAGTTTATAGAGGGAATTTCAGAACTTAAGACCAAGGCAGCTATCCTCTGCTTTCAGCGTATCATCAGTACTTGAGCATGTGGGAAGGCGATGGCGTGGTGGCGTTATCGTTGGACTGTTAATGCCAAGACTCATGGAATCCTTCAAATTCCACCACAGCCGATGGGGGAATTTGCACTCATAAAAATAAAATCTAGAATTAACACTCTCATGATGATCATGTATCCATTGCCGATTGTCAGGAAGAAAAAACCATCTGGTCACTGATGTCCGTTAGTGAAGGAAACTGCCATCCTTACCTGCTCTGGATTATACGTGACTCCAGACCCATAGCAATATGGTTGACTCTGCACTGCTTTCTGGTCAGTTAGAGATGGGTAATAAATACTGGCTGAGCCAACAGCCCCATCATCCTGTGAATAAATAGTAAAAAATGCTCACATTGTATCATCAAGGTGTGATCTTTCAACTGGTAGATAAAACAATATTTTATTCAAAATGAGAGAATTGTTCCAATTACTAACAAAAATCCAAAGAACTGTGAATGCTGAAAGTCAGAAATAAATTTTAAAATTGTTGGATAAACTCAGCAGGTCTGGCAGTATCTGTGGAGAGACAGCAGAGTTGCCATTTTGAGTCCAGTTCTGAAGAAGGGTCACTGGACCCAAAACATTAATGCCCTCAAAATGCTGCACCTCACTGTATCTCTCCCCATCTGCACATGCCTTCTCACAATTCCTTGTGCAATTTCTCTCGACCATTTGTGGCTAAGTGCCCATTTCAGTCTGCCTTTGTTTACTGAAATGGAGTGGTGATATTATCCAGACCAGAGAGCAGTTTTGGATCTCACCAGAGCAGTTTCTGAACCATTGAAAAATAAAGTCTGAAAATGAAATGGGTGGTAGAGGTGACTGTGAAGCTGCGTTAGGTTGGTATATGAACCCGGCTGTTACACTTGGTAACCTGTCCTCCTTGGCTCTCATGTGTCTCTCATCCCCCCCAAAATGCCTTTGGCGCATATCTGTCCTCTGTTGTCTAACAAGCCACTTGAGAATGGGCAGTGTCCAAAGATGTGCAGCTCAGGTGAATTGGCCATGCTAAATTGCCCATAGTGTTAGGTGCATTAGTCAAGAGGGGGGTGGGTTGCTCTTCGGAGGGTCAGTGTGGACTTGTTAGGCTGAAGGGCCTGTTTCCACACTGTAGGGAATCTAATCTATAATCTAATCTAGATTATTGCCAAGTGTGCCCACGTCCGAAAAATCAATGTTTTGTCCAATATGTCGTCAAAGTCAGGTGCCAATTCAATCAGAGTAGAATCAAGGGCAGATTATGCCACAAGTTTCAAAAAGTTTGATTAGGTCCAGCCAAAGGGTTCACATATTAATTCATTGCTGGTCAATCAGAATGTTTGTGGAATCCTGCTATGAGTGACTGAATTGAGGGTGGGATGGAGAGTAAAGCTCTCTGGCTGCTTGAACTAACACATCAATGACAACTGGACAAAAGGGAAGATTCAGATAAGAAAGGAGTCAACTGCTGCGAGTAAATTGTTCAACACGGCAAACAAATTAAGAGACAAATGTGCTTGATTAATTAAATATTGGTTGGACACAATGTCACTATCATGCTCTGCATCCTCATTGCTATTTGAGAGTCAATGTTAATCAATAAAATGTCTAAGCAGAAAGTGTCACAACCTTCTATCCATGGTTCTGGGTCAAGTTCCTTTCACTCAGTGAGATCAGGCCAATAATACAAACTCTCAGTTCAACAAAAGATGAGACTGCTCTCTTCCTTTAAAATGTAAAGCAACAAAATTGTGTTGAACAGCCACCTAAAAGGGCATTGTAACTAAAGTGATGGTTAATGTTATAGATCGGAACAGAAACTTACTAAATCCAACCAACATTACCTGGCGTAATGATGCAGCCCAGGCCCTGCATACCCACCAATCTTGAAAGGTATCCAGTGTACCATGAACACTGTACTGTCCCTCTCTGTGAACCCCTGGGTATATGTGTAATCGGGAAAGAGGGAAAGACAGTCAGGTACAATGGCCCCCTCCACAGCCCATTGCCTGGACCCATTAATGGGCACTTTGGCCAGGCCTAGGAACAGGTCCACAGGGTCACCCTCTGACCTGTCCCACCCTTCCCCACACAGGGTGCTGTTCTTGATTGACACTGTGGCCATGACAGTGATTGTAGGAAGTCAGTTGTTAAAAAGAGAATTGTTGATTCATGCAATGTGGGACAACAGGCTGCTGACAACAAAGAAACAGTGAAGGAACATTAATACCAAGGCTATAAACAGTTTGGCCCAGCATCAGTCAGTGGCCACAGCACAGAATGCAGTCAACAACCAGGGAATGGAATTCAGAAGGTAAGCAAAGCCAATGACTTCAGTCCTGCATATCCGATGGAAGAAAATTCAAGAAATATGATAATTGTGCAGGAAAATAGTCTTGCAGTAGAAGATTAGTCATGTCCTCCTTGAATGGCAGATTGAACCTAAAGGGCTGAATGGCCACCTGGCTGTATTCCTTGTGTTATTATTTTTCTTTAAAAATGTATTCTCATCAAATGACGGGGTGTTGGACATGCCATAATTCATGTAGTAGGGAGGTCGAGCGGGCTCATGGTGCAGCATGGTGTCAGATGCTGTTGCCAATAGGAAATGTGGATTTAGAACCTTGGTTTCTACTAAGTTTAATTGCTGTAGACCTCAAGCTGACTTTCTCTCCCATTTATTTGTGTCTCACTGACTGAGCGGCAACTCTTCCCAATCTTAAAATTGAAACAAAAGCATTGAACCGAAAGCTTTCATATTACACCAGATTGGCAGCATTGGTGAACAGTTGAACACATTTGGCAGCAATTAAATTTTCATCTCTGTTCAGTCATAATACTGATGGAGTACTCTGCCTGTTTCAAGTATGTGATGGAGGCTGTGCACTGTCGAACACATTTACCTTGTGGTGTAATTTGTTGCTGCTTTTCACCTGCAGTTCAACTCAATATCAGTCAATATTTCAAGGTATTAACTCCCTACTGTTTCCCATTGCTAGTTTCCTCATCTTTACCCTTGCACAGAATAGCTCCTCTTCAACAATCACATGAATATAAATGGAAAAGAAAGGTCAACTGATCAAAGCCATGTACTCTTTACACGGCTCATTATAACGTGAGCTACAAGGACACCTTGATTGACTTTTTGCACTTTTTTTCATGACTTGCTCATTATCATGGATTTAAGAAAATTAAAACGATGAATACATTTCAACTGGGTAGCTTTTCAGAGCTGCGGAGTATGGAATCATTGCCCAGGTTACAAAGAAAACCCAATGGATAGCATAAAAGATTTTGACATGTGATAGATGAGATCATCTTGGGAGACACGTGCACTTTGATTGAAGATTTGACTTGGGCTGTGGGACAATTGTTCAGATGATTGGAGAAGCTTTTTATTAACTAATGCGTTAGATTTAGTGATGAAAGTCTAATCATTACAGTACAAACCAAGTGACGATTGAATACAGGAAGTGGTTAGACAATCTTGAGCTTCGTTTAGCAAAAGGATGTCCCTTGGTATCAGTCTTCCAAAAAATCCAAAATGTGACAGGTTAATTGTACTTTGGTAAACTACTGTCTAACATCTATCTAGCCGTATGGCAGCTCCGTGAAATAAATAGCGCTTTCTGAAATGCAGTAAGGATTTCAGGCTGTTAAAATGATTTGATAGACTATGTTTTTAGAAGCACTGAGCCGGCATGCCTTCTGGCTGTGTTGCTTAGCAACATTTTAATTCAAGAAGGATCAAAAAGACAAAATCCCTATGGAGTTGAAAACAGAAATAAGTCTGCAGTTGACAGATGATATGAGTTGTTATATAATATACTGTGAAGCTCACTGAGTTCTTTCATGAATGATAAATGGACTGTACACAGATCAATGAGTTCTGCAATAAACTGGAACCACGGTCCATATCTGAGGCAGAACAGGTTGCGTAGGAGGGAAGGCAGTCGGAGATTTAGTCATTGAGACAATTTGTGTACGTTTTACTGTTACAAAGTGTGAGGGGAAACAACTGGCAATATTTGGCTGTCTCATGACTGTTCCCTTCTTTCAATAGGGGTCGACCTAATTGTACCAAATATAATCATCCAGTCGTGTTCACCAACTTGATAGAAATCGGCAATTCCTTTTGAGATGTTACCGCAGCTGTCACAGTGAGGGCATTGCTATGAAATGATTATTCACCCATATGTAGTGTGCCTTTGGAGCAGCATTGTGTCAAAAGTGGCACGAGCAAATGCGGCTTTCCTTAAGCAAGTTCTGAAACAGCTCAAAGGGTTTGTCTATTTGGATCAGGCGGCAATTTCATCGCTGACACTTCTCAAATGCAGAGCAAATGACATTGGTTTAGTACATTTTCATTTATTTTTGATATAAACCTACTGGACCAGTATCAGGTGCATCGTCCAAAAATTTCTGGAGTGGGGAACTGGTTGAGTTGTTTAATCTCACCCTCAGATTGTCCTGCACTTTTCAGACAAACTGCTTGAAGTGGAAGCTGATAACATTGCTTCCAAAGCAGTTGGACACTTGGAACCTGAGTGAAGTTTGGGACTAATGATTTATCTCCTTTAATTAATGAACAGAAGGAGGACCTGAATGAATTTGATACAAATTAGGACAAAAAGAGAAACAAAAAGGACAGGGAAAGGAAGAGACTGCATTAGCCGATAGAAAAGACAGAATTGCAAACTGAGATGAAAATAAATAGAAATTAACTTAAAATCTCTCAGAACAACTTACAGCCTACAGGAATGAAACTCCTGTTTCAGTACAATGTTGAGTTTTAGATCAGAATCATCAATCACACAATTAACAGATCTCTTCAGACTCGAAGTCTGAGGCTTAATTAGATTTATTTTGATGAACAGAGAAAATCCAGCAATGTTTTGATGAATTTGAATGGAAAGACTTGAGGTGAAGCTTATTTTTGGTTTTGACAAGGTTGATAGCAAAACAGCACAAATCATCTGATAATGTGTAGAGAATTGGAACCTGTGCAGTATCTGTCCCTCATGCCCAATTACTGGGACTTTAATGAAGTAATATCGACAAGCATGCTGAATACAGAGCTCCTCTTCCAACAATTTCTGAGTCATTAAGGTTCATGTTTTTGTGATATGCTGTACTCTTAAAGGATCGAGCCACAGTTTTAATCCAAGAGAATTGTGTAGATACAATCTGTGGCATACGCAGCCAAACAGAACATAGGATTACTTATTCATTAGGACTGAACATAAATATCTAATTGCCAATTGAGATGAAAGAGTCATTTTTAAACATAATTACAATTACACATTTTGATCGGACATTTTCAATTGATCAAAAGTGGAGTCGGGGTAGATAGGATAGTGAAGGAGGTGTTTGCTATGCTTGCCATATTGTTCAGTCATTGAGTAGAGGAGTTGGGAGGTCATGTTGCGGCTGTACAGGACATTGGTTTGGCCACTTTTGGGACATTGCGTGCAATTCTGGTCTCCTTCCTATCGGAAGGATGTTGTGAAAGTTGAAAGGGTTCAGAAAAGATTTACAAGAATGTTGCCTGGGTTGGAGGGTTTGAGCTGTAGGGAGAGGCTGAATAGGCTGGGGCTGTTTTCCCGGAGCGTAAGAGGCTGACGAGTTACCTTAGAGAGGTTTAAAAAATCATGAGAAGCATGGATAGGGTCAATAGGGAAGGTCTCAGGAGAGACATACTGGCACTGAAGCGTGTCCAGTGGAGATTCACACGGATGATTCCTGGAATGGTAGGTCTAACATACGAGGAACGGCTGAGGATCCTGGGATTGTACTCATTGGAGTCTAGAAGGTTAAGGGGAGATCTAATAGAAACTTACAAAACAATACATGGCTTGGAAAGGGTGGACGCTAAGAAATTGTTTCTGTTGGGCGGGGAGACTAAGACCCGTGGGCACAGCCTTAAAATTAGAGGGGGTAAATTCAGAACAGAAATGTGGAGACATTTCTTCAGCCAGAGAGTGGTGGGCCTGTGGAATTCATTGCCGCGGAGTGCAGTAGAGGCTGGGACGCTAAATGTCTTCAAGGCAGAGATTGATAAATTCTTGATGTCACAAGGAATTAAGGGCTACGGGGAGAATGCGGGTAAGTGGAGTTGAAATGCCCATCAGCTATGATTAAATGGCGGAGTGGACTCGATGGGCCGAATAGCCTTACTTCCACTCCTATATCTTATGGTCTTATGGTCTTCTCCCCGGGGTGGGGGAGTTCAAAGCTGGAGCGCATAGGTTTACGGTGAGAAGGGAAAGATCTAAAAGGGACCTGAGGGCAATGTTTTCATGCAGAAGGTGGTGCATGTATGGAATGAGCTGCCAGAGGAACTGATGGAGACTTGTACGATTTCAACATTTAAAAGGCACCTAGATGGGTATATGAATGGGAAGGGTTTAGAGGGATATGTGCCAAATGCTGGCAAATGAGACTAGATTAATTTAAGGTGTCTGGTCGGCATGAACGAGTTGAACTGAAGGGTCTGTTTCCATGTACAATAGTTTTATAACTGTAATTCATTTTTCATTTGCATAATTGGTCATAATGGAGAATCAAAATGATAAAATAGTATTAGACATTGTTTAAAGAAGACATGAAGTCAAAGCTTTTCATCTTCCACTCACTCGATCCAAGAATCAGCAGTCTTATTTAATGTGTTATGGTGTTCCCTTTCTAAGCTAATCTTGCCTCCCACACCCAAGGGACTTGACAGGGTAAATGCTGAGAGGATGTTTCCCCTCATGGGAGAGTGAGCCCCCAGAGGTTGTCATCCGAGAATAAATGGCCACCAGTAAAAGAGTGAAACGAGAAGGAACTTCTTCTCTCAGAGGGTTGTGAGTCTTTGGAATTCCTTTTCACAGAGAGCTGAGATTGATTTAAGGCTGAGATATAGATTCTTGATCAGTCGGGGAATCGAGGACTATGGGGAAAGGGTTGGGAAGTTGAAAGGGGGATTGTAGGATCAGCCATGATCCTATTGAACGGTGGGGAAAACTCAAGGGGCTGAATGGCCTGCTCCTGTTCCTACTTCTTATGGTCTAGTCCTGATGAATGCATGACAATAAGCTTTTGACATTATGTATTTTCTTTAGCAAAGTCTAGGTCTTTAATGCTCAGGAAGTCTTTGTAGGATAATCAGTAATAAATCAAATGTGCAATTTAGGTGAAACATCTTTAACTAGTGAGTCATTGTAATATGGAACCCACTGCTGAAAGGACTAGTCAAGGTTAATTATGGAGAACCTTTCAAAGGTGAACTAGGTAAGCACATAAGCAAAAGAAACTTAAGGGCTGCTGTGATAAGGTGAAAAGGTATGAGAGAAGGTACATTTGGAAGCATTGGCACTGAGCAGTTAGGCCTGTTTTTATACTGCTACATCTAAATACTTCAAAGAAAAGATTTACTTTGGGTCCTTGAAAATTGGCAAATCGTATCTTGATCACTGAAACTTAAACATTGAGTGCTCAGAGCTGAAGTGTTGTTGAAATAGTGATGATGAATGACTTTGGAAGGAAATTGGATAGGAAGTTGGGGACAATGGGAATGGAGCAAAGTAATGGCACTGACTGGTTTGCTGTACAGAGAGCTAGCATTGACTTAACAGGCTGAATAATCTCCTTCTGTGTCCTACCAACTAAGTGATGCTACAGCACAAAAAAGCATTCGGACATTGGTCTGCTCCTGCTATTACTGTGAGCCCCATGTGCACTAATTTTCCAAAATCAGGACTGGAATTGCATTCCAAAAATAACTAATGGATTTTTAGGAGATGTTGAGCCCGCAATCTGTAGGTCACACACCATAAAACCAAGACCAAGCAGATTCTGAGAGAAAAAGATCCTCATTCTGAGCTGAACCAAAACAAATCTGAAACACTCGCTCTGCTTTCCCTGCACAGGTGCTGCCAGACCTACTGAGTTTCTCCAGGAATTTCTGTTTTTGTTTCTGGTTTCCAGCATCCGCAGTTCTTTGTTTTGTTGTTCTCATTATGCGCAAGTTAAATTTGAATGACTTTATTTAAAAATAGTACAACATGTAAGGCTGTCTTTAGAAAATGTAACAGAAATAGTGGAAATATATATTTATAGCAATTCACATCTCTACCACCCCCACCGCCCTGCTCGCCAACCTTTCCTACCAAACACTCTAATGTACATTTTTCATGCCAGAATGCATCTTTCTAGCTGGCAGTTTGAAGCTGTGATATATCTCTTGAATCATCATTAATGAAGCATCTGAATATAATGCACAGCTCCAAAATTAAAATACCGAAAGAAAGCACCAAATTATTAATTGCTGCAATCATTAGATCATCTCAAAATGTTAGATCTAAGTGGAAAGTAAGAAAGGAATTCAACTTATATGTCCGAAGGGCATTACAAGGTGCTGTGTCACCAATAAAGTACATTTTGAAAGTATTGTGATTTCAGAAATGCAGCAATTTGTACCAACAAGATCTCTCAAACACCACTGTAATAAAAGATCTTCGTTGTCTTTGAGTGACATTACTTGAGGTATAAATATTGGACAGGCCGCCCATCATTTTCTTTGAAGTGGTGCTATTGGATCTTAAATATATACATCACCTCCTAGCACAGAGAGAGACAGGGTCCTGGCTCAATATCTCAACCAAAAGACTGCTCTTCACATGGCACAGCGCTCCCTCTGTATTAGCGTTACAGTGCACGCCTAGAATTGGAACGTACAACCACATTTTAAATCTGCATGCACACATAGAAATTATAATCTATGCGATGATATTCTGAGGGATGTGATTGCATTGGAGAGAGTGTTGACGAGATTTATGGATGGAGAGTGTGTTGCTGTAAAAGGACAGCAGGTCTGGCAGCATCCAAGAAGCAGGAAAATTGACGTTTCAGGCCGGAGCCCTTCATTAGGAATCTATTACCTGGACTGAAGAGTATTACTTACGAAGAGAGGTTGGTCTGACTAAAGTTGTTTTCCTTGGATGAGGAAATTGAGGGGGGACAAGATTGAGATGTATCAAATTACGAGGGGCATGGATTTGGTCGACCAGAAGAAAAATTTCCCTTGATGGAGGGATTGGGGTGATGGATTTAAGGTAAAGGGCAAGTGGTTCAAAAGTGATGTGAGAGAAAAGTTTTTCACCCAGAGGCTGGTGGGAGTCTGGAACTGACTGCCTGAACGGATGGAGGAGGCAGAACCCCTCCTGACATAGAGGAAGTATAGGTTGTTCTGCTGGAACGTGCGTTTCGTCAATGTGAATTTGCTATAACGCGATTGACGAATAGGGGATGCTGTTCCTAAACGTGAACTTTTAAAAGGTGTGTTGGCTCTAATGTGATTGCATTGCCGACACTTGAAGTGTGATTTATATTCCGCGATTCTTGTATAGCGCAAGGTCACACAGGAACACGACTACCGTGTTATAGAAGAAATGGTTGTATTTATATGTCCACTCACAATGTCAAGGCTACAGGATAAGTGCTGGAAAATAGGATTAGAATAATGAGATGGTTGTATTTGACTGGCACCAACTCGATGGGCTGAAAGGTCTTTTACAGTGCTATGGACCTCAAAGGTGCCATTACAACGGAAGTAGTTACTTGCCAAAGGTCTTTATCTGTCTTCTACTGTCACATGCACACATGTGCATCAAGTGATGGTTCAGATCCCTTTAAAAATCTCCTGTGCTGTCTGACTGTTTCTGATTGAGTTCAGGATTCAACCAGTCATGTTGATTTTCCTATTGGCTTGATGCCACCTGTGTTAGATCCTTTTTTTGGGGAGGTCAATGGCTGCCGCTGCTGGTATTGTTTAATGCAGGTAAACGGGTCTGAAAATAATTTGATGCCCCCTTTATCTACAGGTATGCAAAATGGATACCACAGTTTTCAGTACTGAATAACATATACATATACATCCCCTGAGACATGGGTTTACAGGAACACTTTTTTTTCCCTTTGGCTTTTGCAGGAAGAGGGCTGATATCTGCTTCAGATTGTCTTTGCACTGGCTTGAAAGCAGTGTGGCTGCTCTGTTTGAGATAAACACAGCTTGCAACAAAAAAGAGAAATTGCTGGAGAAACTCAGCGGGTCTGGCAGCATCTGTGGAGAGAAAAAACCAAGTTTGAGATGGTTCTTTGTCAAAAATCTCAAGAGTCAGTGTTAAGAACACACACATAGACAGTAAGGACGGGAGCAGGCTCTTCAGCCCACCATATCTGTGCTGACCATGATGCCATTCAAACTAATCCCATCTGTCTGCACATGGTCTGTATGCCTCTATTCCCTGCCAGTCCATATGTCTGTCTAAATGCCTCTAATACATTGCTTAAGTATCTGCTTCTCCCACCTTCCCTGGCAGCATGATCCAAGCACCTACCGCCCTCTGTGTTAAACAAACTTTTCCTCGCACATCTCCTTTAAATTTTTCCCCTCTTACCTTAAACTTATGCCCTCTAGTATTTGACATGTCCACCCTGTGAAAAAGACTCGACTGTCCACCCTATCTATGTCTCTCATAATTTTATATGCTTCTTTTAGATTGCCCCTCAACCTCTGACTCTCCAGCGAAATCAATCCAAGTTCTGAAGAAGATACATTTTGGTTAACTCGGTTTCTCTCTCCACAGATAGAACAGAACTGCTGAGTTTCTCAAGCACTTTCTCGTTGAATTTCTGGCTTCCAGCATCCATTTTGCCTTAGTTGAACCTTGCTCTGAGAAATGGCAGTGAAATAGACTCAAAGGACTGAACGGTCAGCACCTATTCCCATGTGCCGAATCCACAATAGATTAGATTAGATTCCCTACAGTATGGAAACAGGCCCTTTGGCACAACCAGTCCACACCGCCCCTCCGAAGTGTAACCCACTCTACTACCTAATGGTCCTAACAGTATGGGCAATTTAGCACGGGCAATTTAGCACGGCCAGTTCACCTGACCAGCACATCTTTGGATTGTGGGAGGAAACCGGAGCACCTGGAGGAAACCCACACAGACACAGGGAGAATGTGCAAACTCCACACAGACAGTAACCCAAAGCAGGAATTGAACCCAGGTCCCTAGCACTATGAGGCAGCAGTGCTAACCACTGAGCCACCGTGCCACCCCAACCACTGAGCCACCATGCCACCCTGAGAACACCCTTTGCAGTAGTGAAATATCAGTGGAAAGGGAAGATGTGCCAGGGATGCTCTCAAGCAGAATCTAATGGTGGTACAAACAGTCTAAACTGATGCATCTTTGATTAAATGACTGCTAACTGCTGTTCCAATCTTCCACTAACAAGATCGCCACAAAGCACCACATAAAACAATACCTCAGCATGAGTGACATGACCCACAGAATACAGAGTCCGAGGCTATTACTGGAACTATAATTGGGTAATTTTTGCTCTTCAGTCCAAGACGTTTTAATTCCTTTCGGCTATTGTTGTCCTTCTTGTGAAGTGATTGTCGTGGTGTGTGAGATAATAGGAGAGCAACTCCAAGTGGTCAACTTTATCACTAGCTAAATACTGCCCACTGTTTAATTATTACTGCCATGAGCAGTGCAGTAAACATTAAGCAGCAGGCAAGGTTCTGCGCAAAATGAGCTCTCTGGAAGTGCCACACACACACTCACAAAACCTCGCCTGGTCATTCCACAACAAAGTAAAACAGATTTATTATCTCCTTAAGTTCCAATAAATGTCCCCCCACTAAGCAGCTGACCTATCCTTCTGTGGCTGGTCTTTCCATTTCAGCTGTCACGGTCCTATGTGGACTCTTCGTTCTGACTGGGACTTGTAGCACGATGAGGGAGGAGGACTTACATTTCTGTAGCACCTTCTCGTGACCTCAGTGCCTGCCAAAGTGCCAGCGAGGTGCACTTTAGAAGTGACAAAGGACCAGTCATCCAGAATCCCAGGTTAATGATCTGGGATCAAGAGGTCAAATCGGAGCATGGAAGCTGGTTGAATTTAAATTCAGTCAGTAACTGAGAATTTGAAAGCTATCCTCTGTAATTATGATTTGGAGATGCCGGTATTGGACTGGGGTGTACAAAGTTAAATATCACACAACACCAGGTTATAGTCCAACAGATTTATTTGGAAGCACTAACTTTCAGAGCGCTGCTCCTTCATCAGGTGGTTATGGAGTACTCCAAAAGCTAGTGCTTCCAATTAAACCTGTTGGACTATAACTTGGTGTTGTGTGATTTTTATCTTCTGTAATGTTGACAACGAAGGGGAGGCCACAGCCTAGTGGTATTATTGCTGAACTGTCAATCCAGGAAACCAGGTTCACAGTCCCACCACAACTGATGATGGAATTTGAATTCAATAGAGATTTGGAATTAAGAGTCTAGTGATGATCACAAAACCATTACTCAGTGTTGGGTAAACCCAATCTGGTTCACTAATGTCCTTTAGGGAAGGAAGCTGCCATCCTTACCTGGTCTGATCTACATGTGTCTCCAGCAATGTATTTCACTTTTAGCTGCCCTTTAGAATCGCCTAGTAAGTTACTCAGAGAAAATGGGGACTATAGATGCTGGAGAGTCAGAGACGAAAAGTGTGGTGCTGGAAAGGCACAGCAGGTCAGGCAGCGTCCAAGAGCCCTTCATCAGGAATGTTACTTAGCACGTTTTGTAATACCTTGTCAGTGACGTCCACATCCCTTGAAAAATCAAAGGAAACAAATGTTTAGAGCGACAATATACTTAAGTGTTTTAAGAGTCTCCCCAAAGACTTCCTTTTAAAAACACAACACTTTACCACAGGTTTTGTTCTTTGCAATGACTGGCAGAATACAACAGCGTATGCACAGATGGTCCACAATGCTCATTTTTAATGACAATGTCCAACCCCTGCATTAGGAACAACAGATTTAGGAGGTTAGTAAGTTTGCAGATGACGTTAAAATTGCAGATATCGTGGACAGTGAAGAAGGTTATCTAAGATTACAAATGGATCTTAATCAATTGGGCCAATGGGCTGAGGAGGGGCAGATGGAGTTTAATTTGGATAAATGTGATATATTATATTTTGGTAAAACAAGCAAGGACAGACACAGAGAGAACATGTAAACGCCACACAAGTAGTGGCCTGAGGATGGAATTGAACCCAGGCCTCTGGCACTGAGGCAGCAGTACTGATCACTGAGCCACCATGCTGTTCCCAAATCTGATGCTTCTTCTGATTTTCCTGTGCTTCAAAGCATCTTGGCCGACTGCTAAGTGCTGCAACTCTAAATTGTGAAAGCCTTTGCAATGACTGTTTTGTTTCAGCTAATTATTTTCTTTGTACTCGCAGGTGGAGAAAACCAAGATTCGATCCATCGCTGTAAAGTAAGTTTCTTTTTAAGTTTCTCTGATTTCATGTTGCATGTTTCTACGTGTGATCAAATGCTGAAGTGTTTATCGTATTTAGTTGGAGGATTATTTATGTTCTTCAAGGTATCCAGTTAAGTGATGGCGCAAGCATGACTCTGCAACACACTCATTAGCATGGAGGAAGGCACGTGATTTACTCGAAAGTAAATTATCCAATCTAATTCCAAAGCAACTTGTGTTTTGTTTCATCTAACACTGTTTCAGCAAATTTACTCAGCGAGCACTGCAAATCTGAAAGCAACTGTGTAGGTTTCATTAAACAAGCTGTAACGCGATTACAAACGATTATCCTCAGGTTAGCCCGAGAGATAAACATGGAAGTAAAGGCTTTGTCAGTGGCTCAATGTTAATGCAACCAGATTTTAAAGAGCTGTTGTAGAAATTCAAACTGGTGGTAACCCAATACTTACCTACATTGGTCGGCGCTCTGGGATGTCATGGAGAGATGTAGTCAGGTTTTGCATCGTTAGGAGGATCAGATAAAACGATCATAGTGACTTCTGCACCTACACCTCTCCTTTAGTAATGCTAATGATTACATGTACTTAATATAGACAATGAGAAGCTGAACACAAATTGATCACAGAGGCTTTGGAAGCTGGGTCAATGACTATATTCAAGAAAGAGATTGATAACAGATATTAAAGGCATTAAGGGGCACAGAGTGAAAATTGGAATATAGGGTTGAGGTAGAGGATCAGTCACAATATTATTGAATGGTGAAGTGAGCTCAAAAATTTGAATGACATTCTACTCCTAGTTTTTCTGTCTAATGTTAGTCATCGCATGTTATGCATAAATTGAACAGAACGTTCCAACACCATACACAAATAATTTCAAGCAGACCCAAGCTGATACTCAGTATTAATAAGTTGGTGGGAGAGGCTTCATAGGACATGGATGGAGGCGATGTTCTGGTAGTCATGTCATAAGGCTAGTCAGCCAGAGAGCCAGGCTAATGATTTTGAAACATGGCTTCACATCTGTCTAGGATAGCTGGCAGAATTTAAATTTGATGAACACAATCCAGAATTGAAAGTTAGTCTTAGAAACAGTGACCATGAAAATATCATTGATTATTGCAAAACACCTATCACTAATATCACCAATAAAATTTGCCATCCATATCTGAACTAACCTATTCCTTGCTTCAGACAATGATGGCTGACTCTGGAATGTCGAGGCATATCATTCTATTTGAGGGCAATTAGGATGCACAACAATTGCTGTTGACATTTCATCCCAAGAACGAATCAAGTTAAAAAGAAAGGTCCACGTTGGATAGGACTCTGGGTTTGCTGGGCTCCTACCTGTGGTGCTGCTGGGGATTAGTCAGCAGTAAGCAGTTGGAGTTTTGAACCTGACCTATCTTTTGAATGGGCCTGGACACTTCCTAAGGGAAGTAGTGGAAATGGGCCTTCAGGTCAATCAAAGGCCAATGATTGGTACATGCTGCAAGTGTCTTGAGGTTGATAGCCTGTTGGCTCCTTCCCAGTTTATCTCAAGATCGGAAAAAACAACCAGAAATCACTGGGTTTCCTCCCCTTTATCGTCTGCCTTTTTAAAAAAGGGGTTTTCAGTTGTAATTGTTTGCTGTTTCATTCCGTGGCATCCTGAGTGCAAAAAAACAATGTCAATCATTTGTTGTTCTCATTCCAGGGCTTGCGTTTTCATGTCACAAGATTTCTGCAGGCAAAACGTATTCATTTCAAATGAATATATTTATACTTGAAGAAAATACTTGGTTTAATTTCCCAGAGATCATTTTGACAGTGTATAATATTGCAAAACTAGTGGCAGCAGGTAGACACCAAGTTTCATACCTGTCGTCATTTGCATTAGAATTAACTTTAATGTACTTGTCCGTTTCATGAATGTAATTTGATGACAATCAATCATCACAAAGTCAGTAATTCCCCATCCCAACCTTTGACCTTACCTTGCTTAGGTCACAAGGCTGACATAAAGTTTAACCCTTGGCTGAAATCTATGGCAAAATATTTTGGAATCGCAGAGTCTTTGCTCTCTTGTTTATGAACATCTGTACAGCACCAAAGATAGGGTGTAGCTTAATGTCATAGAGTCCTACAACATGGAGACAAGCCATTCGGCCCAAACTGGTCCATGCCGACCAAAGTGTCCATCCACGCTAACGCCATTTCCCTGCACTTGGCCCATATCCTTCTAAACGTTTCCTATCCATGTATTTGTCCAAATGCCTTTTAACTGTTATTAATGTACCCGCCTCAACCATTTCCTCTGGCAGCTCATTCCACATGTGTACCACCCTCTTGTAAAAAACGTTTTCCCTCAGGTTCCATTCTATTCTTACCCCTCTAACCTTAAACTGATGTCCTCTAGTTCTTGATTCCTAAATCTTGGGGAAAAGACTGAGTGCATTCACCCGATCCATGCCTCTCATGATTTTATACACTTCTACAAGATCCCCCCTCAACCTCTGATGCACTAAAGAAAAAACAGGAAACAAACACTTGCATTAAATGGGTGTCAGAAGTGGTGAACTTCATGGATCAGTTCAGACCCACTTTTGTTTTTGATACAAGCAAATATTTGAACTTGGGCTTCGGTAAACAATCATGAGATGTTTGTGAAATGCAATGTGCGAATACTGGCGGACTCCAGGAGATATTAGCAAAATAGGGATAACTTATTGAAAATGGGTATGAGGGGGCAGATATGTCTTCATGTGGGCAAGTGTGAAATAAGGTACTTTGGAAGAAAAAGGAGTATGCTGTGATTGGAAAGACGCTGGTGCGAGTGCACAATTCAAAAAATTAGTGGGAAGTGAGGAAAGATAAAGCCTCGAAATAAAAACAAACACCGATACTTTTGTGTTCATTAAATAGAATATTAGAGTCAAGAAGTATTGATAAATTCATACAAAATATTAGTTAGGCATCAGTTAGTGAGTGAATGTGAATTTTTATGTGCCATATGGAAACAACTACATTGAAACCACATAGGATGTTGTTGGAATGGGACACAGTTATAATAAGAATTGGCCTGAAGCTTAAGGATAATTTCCACCGATCCAGTGTCATAGAGTTATAGATTCAGAGAGATGTACAGCATAGAAACAGACCCTTTGGTCCAATTCGTTCATACCAACCAGACATCCCAACTCAATCTAGTCCCACCTGCCAGCACTTGGCCCATATCCCTCTAAACCCTTCCTATTCATATACCCATCCAAATGCCTCTTGAATGTTGTAATTGTACCATCCTCCACCACTTCCTCTGGCAGCTCATTCCATACATGCACCACCTTCTGTGTGGAAAAAGTTGCCCTTTAGGTCCCGTTTATATGTTTCTCCTTTCACCCTAAATCTATTCCCTCCAGTTCTGGATAACACTCCCACTCCCACCCCCCCACTCCCTCTCTCCACCAGGGAAAAGACTTTGTCTATTTATCCTATCCATGCCCCTCATGATTTTACAAACCTCTATCAGGTCACCCCTCAGCCTCCAACGCTCCAGGGAAACTAGCTATAGCTCAAATCCTCCAGCCCTGGCAACATCATTGTAAATCCTTTCTGAACCCTTTCAAGTTTCACAACATTCTTCCGATAGGAAGGAGACTAGAATTGCATGCAATATTCCAGCAGTGGCCTAACCAATGTCCTGTTTAGCCGCAACATGACCTCCCAACTCCTGTACTCAATATTCTGACCAATAAAGGAAAGCATACCAAAAGCCTTCTGCACTATCCTATCTACCTCCGACTCCACTTTCAAGGAGCTAAGAACCGGCACTCCAAGGTCTCTTTGTTCATCAGCATTCTCCAGGACCTTACTATTAAGTGTATAAGTGCTGCTAAGAGTGGTTTCCAAAGTGCAACACCTTGCATTTATCTAAATTAAACTCCATCTGCCACTTCTCAGCCCATTGGCCAATCTAGTCAAGATCCTGTTGTAATCTGAGGTAATCTTCTTTGCAGTTTTGGTGTCATCTGCAAATTTGCTAACCATACCTCCTATGTTCATATCCAAATCATTTATATAAATGATGAAAATTAGTGGACCAGCACCGATCCTTGTGGCACTCCACTGGTCACAGGCCTCCAGTCCGAAAAACAACCCTCCACCACCACCCTCTGTCTTCTACCTTTGAGCTGGTTCTGTATCCAAATGGCTAGTTCTCCCTGTATTCCATGAGGTGTAGGTAAAAACAATGACTGCAGATGCTGGAAACCAGATTCTGGATTAGTGGTGCTGGAAGAGCACAGCAGTTCAGGCAGCATCCAAGGAGCAGTAAAATCGACGTGATGTCCATGAGATGTAATCAGTTTCCCATGGGGAAGCTTGTTGAACACCTGACTGAAGTTCATATAGATCACCTACACCACTCTGCCCTCATCAATCCTCTTTGTTGCATTTTCAAAAAAATCAATCAAGTTTGTGAGGCGTGATTTCCCCACGCACAAAACCATGGTGACTATCCTACTTGCCTTTCCAAATACATGCCAATTCTGTCTCTCAGGAGTACATCCAACAACTTGCCCACCACCAACATCAGCCTCACTGGTCTACAGTTCCCTGGCTTGTCCTTACCACCTTTCTTAAGTAGTGGCACCACGTTTGCCAACCTCCAGTCTTCTGGCACCTCACCTGTGACTATCGATGATACTAATATCTCAGCAAGGGGCCCAGCAATCTCTTTCCTAGCTTCCCACAGAGTTCTAGGGTACACTGATCAGGTCCTGGGGATTTATCCACCTTTATACGTTGAAATGCAAAAGGAAAGTTAGAGGGAATTTGTGACATGAAGGAGGATTATTTCCTGTAGTTGGTCAGGTAGTGAGGAAGAGTCATCACTGGGAGAGTGAGGCGTGATTGCTTTAGACAGTAAGTAATCGAAGCAGTGTTTAAGGTAAAAATAGGTAAGTATTTGTAGGTATATGGTGGATTCAGCCAAAATCTGTCATAGAAATGATTGGCTGATTGGCCTGATCCTACGTTGTAAGCTTATACAACTTTGCAGTATACGATTACAAGAGAGAATTCTATTCATATGGGGATTAGCCAAGCAGTGTGAGATCAGAATATTGAGGGACTGAAATGGAACTTTTTCTAATGAGATTATAATTCAAACATTGCTGATTTATTAAATACATAAATAGTTAATAAAGTTTCTCAATGTAGGTTGGCTGATTCCCAAGGTATAGGGACTACTCCTGGGTCAATTAAACTTTAATCCAGATTTCAGTTTTGAAAGTATAATGAAGTGTGCCAAGGTTGCCAGGTTACAGAACAGGCGCACTTGGAGACAACAGATACTGTCGAGTCTTGGTTATCTGAGACCTAGCCATTTCTGATTGGCCATGGCTGATGTAAGTACAAGCCGGTAAAGTAATTCTGGTTTGCAATATTAAATAGTAGGTGAGAGAGAAGGAGAAAACAATTCTTAAAGCTTTCACTGCTACTGCCCAGCCGAGCTATTGGAGATTCTGATAAGACAAGGTTGGGAATTCTATGGTGGCTCTATTGGCAATGTTGCCTTACAGTGCTAGCAACCCTTGTTTGATTCCATCCTTGGGCAACTGTCTGTGGAGTCTGTGTGGGTTTCCTCTGGGTGTTCCGGTTTTTTCCCATAGTCCAAAGACATGCAGGTTAGGTGGATTGGCTGCACTGAAATTGTCCATAGTGTCCATGGAGGTGTAGGTGGCTTAGCCATGGGAAATGCAGTGTTATAGGATGGGGGGGGTCTAGGTGGGATGCTCTTTGGAGGGTTGGTGTGGACTCAATAAACCAAATGGCCAACTTCCACACTGTAGGGATTCTATGATGACGCAAAGAACATAGAACAACATAAGAACTCAGAATGGAGTAGGCAGTTCAGCCCCTTGAGTCTGCTCTCCATTGGTTGGCTAACCCCATCTCAGCCTCAATTCCACTTTCCTTACTGCTCTCCATAACCCTTCTGTACTGTACGTTCACACTTGATTACCTACTTAGCAACTCCCTGATCTTAAAAAAAAGGAATAAAAATCTTGAATCGCTGGTCTTCCTAAAGTACACTACAGCCAATGAAATGATTTTGATGTGTGAGCACTGCAATAATGTTATAAAAAAAACTGCAGATACTGGAAATCTGAAATAAGAACAGAAAGTACTGGAGAAACTCAGCTAGTCTGGCAGCATCTGTAGAGGGAGAAACAGAGTTAACGTTCTGGATTCAGTGACCCCAAGGGTCACTAGACGCGAACTGTTTTAATGCTTGTAGCTAAATAGCACGCAAGATTCCTCAAAAAGCAATGAAATGAATAATCTGATAGTAATCTTTTGGTATCGATGAGGGATGAACATTTGCCAGGACATTGTGGAGATCTTGCTTTCCATCCTCAGATATCACTATACTACCTTCTACCTCCATCTGAAAGTACAGACCAGGACTCCATTTAATGTTTCATGAAAAGATGGCACCTCTGATAGTACTGTACTCCCTCACTCCTATGGCGAAGTGCCCGCCTAATTTTATGACCAAGACTCTGGAGTAGGTCATGATCCATACCTCAAACTTCTGAATCTGAGGGAGGAGAGTGTCCCATCTCCATCATCTCTAACCTCTCAAACCTATCTGCGTCCCTCCAATCTCCAATCTCTCTCCAATACCAGATGCCGTCACCTGCAAGGCAACAAGTTTAGGAATTTTGGTTCCCGTATCAAAGGAAGGATGTGCTAAGGGCAGAGAGGGTCTAGAGGAGGTTTTCAGGAACGCTTACAGAGATGAAGGGCTTGTCATATGAGGAGCGGTTGAGACTCTGAGTTTGTACTTGATGGAGTTTAGGAGAATGAGGGGGATCTGATTAAACGGCAGAATACCAAAAGGCCTGGATATTGTGGACATGGAGAAGACGTTTTCAAGAATAGGAGAGATTAGGACCCAAGGGTACAGCCCCACTGTGTAGGGATGATTTTTCAGAACTGAGATGAGGAGGGATTTCTTCATCCAGAGTATGATGGATGTGTGGAACTCTCTGCTGGAGAGGGCTGTGGAGTCAGTGAGTATGTTTAAGACTGAGATAGATAGTAATGAGACCAACTGTCACCCACCCATCCCCCCACAGGGAGAAGGTAGGAGAATGCGGATGAGAAACATATCAGCCATGATCAAATGACAGAGCAAACTCGATGGGACAAACAGTCGAGTTCTGCTTCTATATCATACGGCCTTACGAATTCCCTCTCTTAACCTCTCCCCATTCACCTTCCTCTCCTTATTTATGAAGCTCCTTTGTCCAAGCTGCTGGGCCCATGTGTCAATATCCTTCTCTGTCTTGGTTGGTCACGATGTTATGAAGCACCTCAAGGTGTTTCACTCCATTCAGGTGCAAGTTGTTGCTGTTAGAGTACATGACCCTGGGCTGACATTTTTATCTCTCCAATTAATGTTTGAGGAAGAAGGCCATTAGGAAGAAGTTGGGAAATGCCCTTACAAAGAGGGAGGTAATGGAAAGGGGGCAGACATACATTTCCACCAGAACACTTGATCAGCATCAACCCACTGGATATTGACAATGGGAAGGGGTACTATGGATGCCACCCCACTGTCCTAACTGCCCCTGACTCCCCCACTCATCCTTCTCCTTGTGATTCCCACCCATTAAATTGTGCCTTGGGTTATCCACTGATCCTGAGAGTCTGGCTCTTGTCCCTCCCAGCAGCAGCCACAACCTCTCCTGTGGGGCTGCTAAGCATAAAAGCTGCTGACTGAAATTGGATGTGTCAGTAGCTTGCAGTCAATGGGACTCCCTTTGGAGGGCTGTCGTCCCTGGGAAAAACATAAAAACATAGGAGCGGGAGATTTTGCACTTTGAGACTGCTCCGTAACTTAGGTGCCTGTTCCCATTTTCTCCCCGTAACCTTTGATCCATGTAACCTTAAGAACTATTGTGTGTCTGACACCCTCTTAATAAAATAAACATCCTGTCCTTGGCCTTGCCACGACCTGAGTGGCATGTAATTCAGGAAAAAAGCCTCAATTGAAATTCTGATTTTGGTGAGTTTGCGTTTTATAAATGGCACATAGCAACGGTGCTTCTAAACTGCTAAGGTTCCACACAGCATCAACTTTCCCGGTCACAGACCCCCGGAAAGAAGGTTAGATGGAATGCTAGTACACATTGCTGCCACTATGCGGTGAATGTTTTAGGTGGTGGAGGTGTACTAATCAAGCTGGTTGCTTTGCCCTTGAATGGCGTTGAGCGTCTTGAGTATTGCTGAAGCTGCACAAATCCAGGCAGCCGGAGAAATCCACCTTAAGTTGAGGAAAGAGAGAATGCCAGTTGGAGTGAGACCCCAGACCAATACCTTGTCTGAGGAACAGTGTGTGGTGGCTGGCAGAGGATGAAGAAAGAGTTATATGCATATCAAGTTGCTGTGCATAATGATCAAATAAAGAAAAAATGAATTTCTGTTTCGGCAGCATTAAGATGAACAATTCTAATTTCACACTCTCAAATACGTCGTACACTTCAAGTAATGCAAACACTTAGGTTTATTGCTATATAAATATGATTAAATATTCCATTAATGGTTATTTTACTAAAGTGTGAAGCTGAATCTCTCAATCTTTGACTGGTGGATTATATCATTTAGGGATTATCTGTCCCTGCAATCATTCTACACTTGCTGTGAAATCACAGCCATTAAACTGATATATCTAACTAGCTAGCAGCAAGTAACTCAAATGCTTCCTCACAAGAGCAATTGCCAAATAAACTGATGGAATTTGATTTTGTTAATGTGTCATTTGAAAATATATTTTGCAGAGACTGATGACATCTCTAAATGCTGAACGTAAAAATAGTAGCCAATACAAATGGGCATTCGAAGCATCCAACCCGTTTATTAATCAGTCTCCCTCCTCCACCTTTGATGACACAACTTTTCCCTTTTGAAATGATATATAAGGTTATGGAATAGGTGAACCCATTTCGAATAGTTTTTATGTAATTTTTTTTCCCACATGGTTTAATATTAGAATTGTGAAGGAAGTCCCAGCAAACACATTGACCTTGGGACGTGGCTCTCAATCTTGGTTTCAGAGACCACTGCTTACAAAACTCTAGTGATCGCTATGGTATGGGTTTCCTCTTCCCAAAATCAGTCTGAATCTGGGATTATCAAGTGGATTTGGAGGAACAGTACATGTCACATCATCAAGTAGGCAAAGCAGCTAATTATATTCTAGTATCGAACGGCTATGAATGTAAACCATCACATTTTTGCCAGTTCAAAATCAGGACTATTAAGCACTGATTATAAAATTTCCCAGAGCTTCATGTCATCTTATTTGTGATAATGTTGTGCCTCTAGTGAGAACTGAAACATCCCTCAAGCTGTGTCAGAGAGATGGGATTAGCAAGAAAGGAACATGGAGCTATTGGAGTTAACACAATGATTTGGTCAGAGAGGTTGCTGAGAGAGTCAGAGAGGGTCTTTTAGAAAGAGAGTAAAGAGGGGAAGATTTGTAGAAGGAATTGTAAACATGCAGACTATGTGGCTCCAGGTATGAATTGAGTGAACTATAAAGGGTAGGGAGGATGCACAAGAGCATTTGCAGAGAATGCAGAGACCTTGGGGATTGTTTAGGGATTACTGCGTAACTGAGATGGGGAGCAGAAATACCATGTCAGGATTGAAACACAAGGCTGGGCTTTGAAATTGGAGGCTGTTAGAGAGCCAGTAACCAACCAGCAAGAACAAAATGTGACACAGATTCAGGGTGCAGGCAATAGAGCTTTGAATGAGTTTGAGTTCATGGACAATGGAACACAGGAGAGTTAGCCAATCGAGTTGTGGAATAGCCAGGTCTTTAGCTTGATCCCTGAGATAGCTGCATATATTGCAATGTCCTTGCACATTATGGTTATGACCAGAGTCCAGCTGAGAATCTGTAAATGGTTATGGTTCCAGGCCAGCACCCCAAGCTTCCAGATGAGGATCTTGCCTTTGCGGATACCTCATACCGAGACCAAATTAATTTGTAAAAGGAGCCAATGTAACCAACTTTCTTGAATTAGCATAGGAGTGAGTTTCTTAAATGCCAACTGCAAAAAGAAATAATGCCAGTACACAAAAATGTGAGTCCAAAAAAATGATAAAAGTAAACTGGTATTCAGATCAGTCTCTCTGCGTCATTTGTGAAGAGTAGACAGTGGAATTTTAAAAATTGAACAGTCAATTTTGAGGTTTTTCTTTGCTGATGAGTTGAAATCCTTTTGTTCTGTTTCCATCTACTTGGCAGCACTCAAAGCACAAGTCCTTTTTGCTGTTTTTCCTTCTGACTGTCTTGTCGGCTGGTTGGTTTCGAGCCCTCGGAGCAGGACGATCCTTTTGCCTGCCATGCTGGGGTGGTTCCTTGACTGTGACGTTCAAGCCCAGGCTCATTCCCACAAACCTCAGTTCACCAGCTCACCGTCTCCCGCTAGTACACCTCCTCCCACGAGCACACACACCAGGGTTGTGTTTAGCTTTCCTTTTGTATATCCCTGGAAGGACAAAAGGTTTGCGAGATGTGATTTTTCTGCTGAGAGGAGATCATCCCCCTCATTATGTCTTCCTTTTATATCTCTCTTCCGGACTGGAGTCTCCCCGGCACCTTATGGGTCGCTATTCCAGTAGTCCCATACAGAATATTTCCAGACTGCGCTGAATTTATATCTGCAGTATTTTCTGTGTCTCCTCTCTCCAACACATTTTGCACATTAAAGTTAAAAATGTCCATTATGCTTTAGGTTTCTGATCAGTCATGTGGTGCTCTCTTCAGTTTATGTTCTGATATCTGAATGTTGCATGCAAATTGAAGATTAATCTGAAAGGAATCATGGAAAACTATCATTAGCAGTAAATGCTACAGTGAAGACACTTGACAGGATTGCTGTTGGAGATGAATAAAAACTGCTGCTTCAGATTTTTCAGTACTAACCACATGTGTAATATCACACATATTAATGAAGAAAAATTGTTATTAGGCCATATGTGATATTAAACTTTTATAAATGTAATTTGGCCAACAGCCATATGTGCTGATAAAAATTCATTGAAAACTACTGCACTTTTGACATTTGCCACAACCAAGTAAATAGTCACTTTTGTTGCTGAGAAATGAGTCTTAGTTTTTACTCAGTGGGATAGCAACAAGGTGGTGTGACCTGAATGTATATAGTGTCTTTCACTGCCTCAGGACTTACAAAAGTGCTTTACAACCAATGAAGCACTTCCGAAGTTCAGCCGCTGTTATAATGAACAAAGTGTGGCAGTCAATTCAATCACAGAAAGCTCCTACAAACTGCAGTGGAATAAAGCATCTACATTAAGTATTGGTCGAGGAACAACTATTGCTCAGGACACTCAATTTCTTCTTTTGTTGCACTTGAGAGGGCTGATGATGCCTGCTTTTAGTGTCTCCTCTAACAGCAAGCACCCCAAACAATGTGGCACTCCCTCACAACCATGTTGGAGTAATTGTCCAGATTCTGGGTGAAAGTGGAGCTTGAAGGGTCAAGCAAACTCCCCATTGAGCTCCAACTGCTAATTATGAGCAGTATTCCTGCTCAATGTATGACACTAACTTCACTAAATTCACAATTATTTCTGGTTAATAACAGAAATGCATTTTGATTTGTTCTGCCCCTCTTATTATCTTTATGTCATTAATAACACATGACCTGTTGCTTCAAACCTTTGGTTTGCCTTTTTCTTTGCATTGCCAGCACTGGCAGCATGGCTGTTGAAAGCTGAAGTACATTAGGTCAGTTGAACATTTTCCCAATTGCATCACGAAAATGTTCAAACAATCTCACTGTCGGAGCACTCTACCTTGAGTGTTTATTTTCAAATTAAGCTGAGACATTGAAAAGAAGACTCTTGATTATTAAATTTAATCTTCTTTCTTTTGCATTCCTGTTCACAACTAGTACAGAAGTGGCAAGAAAAATATATCTGTTATGCAGTTATATCTATTACACCACTGACATTAAAAGTTCATGTACTTATTGTATGTACTCATCATCTGCACTGTAAATTTTAAAATGAAGTTCTAACCTTTCTCTAACAGTAGGTTTTTATTATTTGATAAATGGGAATTCAAGCAGCCCATTAGATCCCTTGAGAACATGTTTAATGTATGGCAATTATAAAGTGATGTCAATTCTTCTGACAATCATAATGGCTATGTTTCACCTATTTGTGAAAAACTAATTGCTCCTGCTCACAAAGGGTCACTCCGTTAACTTTATGCAAATAAACTGTTGCCTATTGTTTCTGTGCAAAGTGCTCATATCTCTAGATCCATTCGATGAATGGTTAGCTCCACCGAGTTAACAACCATCGCTCATAAAGCAGCCAGTCCAATTGAAACCCATCAGAGAAACTATCAATCTTTCCATTCGGAGGCAGATGGAATGAATCAGTGACTAGGTGAATGTCCCATTAAATTGATGCGTCCATTGATCAGCAGCCTGCTTTGTGTTGAGACATGAAGTTTACCTCCCATTACGGAAGTTGTCTGTGAGCTCGGGCAATAAAGACCTTTCAACCTGTTTGATCTCACAATTCCAGATTACCGACCTCAGCATCTTCTAATTACAGCATTGAGCAGACTCTTAAATCAGCAAAGTGCCCTGCCTTGATTCATCTTTCTGCAATGCAGTCCAGCCTCTGAGTTTCTTTCTGGTTTGTTCTTGGGTTTCAGTCAATTTTGGGAAAGCAGCATTCGGTGCCTGGACACTGATACAGTGAGACGTTGGTGAGAGACATCATACTTGGTTGAGGGGTTTTGCTGCTGCCATTAACAATGTGGAAATGCTGGTGTTCAACTGGGGTGGACAAGGTCAGAGGTCACACCACACCAGGTTGTAGTCCAATGGTTTTATTTGAAATCACAAGCTTTCATGTGAAGTTGCCTGACAAAGGAGCAGCGCTCAGAAAGTTTGTGATTTCAAATGAACCTGTTGGACTATAATCTGGTGTCGTGTGACTTCTGACTTTGCTGACATGAAAGTAGAGTGGAAAGGAGGCCAGAATGAGAGGAGTGCTGAGCAATAAGCTGGAACTCTGAAATGAGGGATGTCACAGAAGGAGGGCCGAGAGCATGAAAGGCAGGCAGCTGTGTGAGGGCTTTGACAGCCTCATTAGGAGATACACAGGAGCAATCTCATGACTTGTCATTGGATTGACCTTGACCTCTGCCTTCCAGTGACATATCTGGTACAGTAAGGACTAACTTCATCCATTTTGTGTTTAGCCTATTTATATACCTGGAGCATCCAGTTGGTGAAAATCACACTGTCAACTCCAGGCAGCTACAGTTGATGGCGCAGCTTTCCAATGTCCTTCACCTATATCAACCCCTCGCGTTCCCCTGAGTACACCTCACAGCGAGAGATGTTAAGTGAGCAGCATTGTGTTATGCCTCTTGAATAGTACAGAGAGGCTACTATACCTTAATCTAATGAGATATAATAGCTGGAAAATATTAAAAGTAATCCAGTATTACACTGGAAAAAGTAATGGTAAAGTTCATTCCTTTGAAGATACTCTAGAACTCTGTTCTCATTGCCCACCAACAATTGCTTTAATATTGTTGGTACAGGAGCTTCATGTATTCTACAGAGGGTGTAAAATAATTTATTCTGCAGTTTCCTCAGGCAGATTTCTTGATTTAGATGTATGCATGTTAAAGATCCTTGACATTGCAGTGTCAATTACTGTTGTTCTGACAACTGAACTTGGGATATAGTAAATTTATTAACAAAAGGAGTTCTCAAATATCCTTCTACAGATGAAATTAGTTCCTACCTTCATTCCGCTTTGTTCTTTGTTTTGTAATACATTTTGAGAAGTGATTATGCAAAGGAGAATTTCTGGTTCAATGGTGAGAAATTACCCTGTTTCCAGCAAAGGTAACTTGGAAATAAATTGCAACTCCTTGACTTTTCGTCATTACAACAGTAACCACACTTCAAAAGCACTTTGTTGTCTGTAAAGTGTTTTGAAGCAGCGTGTAGCCACAAACAGTGCACTGGAAATGCAAATACTTCTAATCCCTTTTTTCACAGAGTGAATGCGCACAAGGCTAGGAGTTTCAAATGTGCCATCACTTATTCAGACCTGCAGAAGCTCCATGGTTATCTTTGGCACAGCTACCTCACTTTGATAACACCTGCTCACTCATTCATTAACTTGAAAGGATGGAAAATCATGGACTGATTCCATTGAAATTGCACAGAAATTCCAGGATAGAAACACAGTATTATTATACCCGAAAGGTTTATGCCAATGTGTATTCTTTACAAGAGCACCCCCCCCCCCCCATCCCTACTTCATTTATTTCTACCTAACTTTGTATGGCTTTCACCCTCATGTTTCAACTCTCAAGAGAACAGCTAGAATGTAAAATACACTGATACCTTAAAAGTGAAACAGGCAGATTGTCATAATAACCCACCTGGTTCACAAATGAGATTTACTGAAGGAAACACATCATTGTTAAACAGAGACATGAGAACAAAGCTTTACATCTTGTACTTCTCTGGGCTGTGGTACAAGAAAACAAGCTTAAAAAGGGAAGAACAATTTAGAAGATTAGATTAGATTAGATTCCCTACAGTGTGGAAACAGGCCCTTCAGCCCAACCAGTCCACACCGACCCTCCGAAGAGCAACCCACCCAGACCCATTTCTCTCTGACTAATGCAGCTAACACTATGGCAATTTAGCATGGCCAATTCACCTAACCTGCACATCTTCGGACTGTGGGAGGAAACCGGAGCACCTGGAGGAAACCCACGCAGACACGGGGAGAATGTACAAACTCCACACAGACAGTCACCTGAGGCTAGAATTAAACATGAGACCCTGGTGCTGTGAGGCAGCAGTGCTAACCACTGCGCCACCAAGGGAGCTGACTAGTTGGACTATGGTTGACATACTGTAACAGTTATGAACTGTCAATCTTAGTTAATTAAACTCAGCTGCATTCCCATGTCAACACCCTGACTAATCAGAGTTAATCATCAAACTAAAATTGATAGTTAATAGTTCATGCTGTATTTCCATGCCAACCATAGTCCAACCAATCAGCAACCTCTCCTCAGGCTGGTAAATTGCTGGTCCCTTTGAATTTGGTTTGTTGCATCCCAGTCCTGATGAGTACATAATGAGAATACATGATTCATTTTAAAACTGTTCAATTGCTCTACTATTAATTTTGGTCTGGTCTATGTGAGACTCATTTCTAGAATCCTGACAGTTATAGACATCTGGCAATATGATACAAATTGAAGTAATTTTCTCAAGAAAAGGTACAGTTAGGGGATAAAATAATGGAGGCTGCAAAAATTATGGAAAGTCTCGGTAAGATGGATCATAACTCCCTACTGTGTGAAAGTCGGCCATTTGGCGGCACGGTGGCTCAGTGCTGCTTCACAGCACCAGGGTCCCAGGTTCGATTCTGGCCTTGGGCAACTGCCTGTGTGGAGTTTGCACATTCTCCCCATGTCTGCGTGGGTTTTCTCTGGGTGCTCCCACAGTCCGAAGATGTGCAGGTCAGGTGAATTGGTCATGCTAAATTGTCCATACTGTTAGGTGTATTAGTCAGAGGGAAATGGGTCTGGGTGGGTTACTTTTCGGAGGGTCGGTGTGGACTGGTTGGGCTGAAGGGCCTGTTTCCACACTGTAGGGGAATCTAATCTAAAAAAAAAATCCATACTGATCCTGCTTACAGCATCCCACCCAGACCCACTTCCTACCCTATCCCGATAAACCTGCATTTCCAATGGCTAATCCACATAGCCTGCACATCCCTGGACACTATAGGTAATTTTCTATGGCCAATCCACCTAACAATCTTTGGACTGTGGGAGGAATCCCATGCCAACACCGTGCCACCTCCGTATACATGTGGTGTTCTCATGGGTGAGAGCAAAATCAGCAGCAATTAACTTAAGAGAGTTGCTGATCAAAATAATAGCTGAAAATGTGTTGCTGGAAAAGCGCAGCAGTTGAAACTTTATTGCTGGAACAGCACAGCAGGTCAGGCAGCATCCAGGGAACAGGAGATTCGACGTTTCGGGCACAGGCCCTTCTTCGGCCTGTGCCCGAAACGTCGAATCTCCTGTTCCCTGGATGCTGCCTGACCTGCTGTGCTGTTCCAGCAATAAAGTTTCAACTTTGATCTCCAGCATCTGCAGACCTCACTTTCTCCTGGAAAAGCGCAGCAGGTCAGGCAGCATCCAAGGAGCAGGAGAATCAACGTTTCAGGCATGAGCCCTTCTTCAGTAATTCTTCAGATTCCTGAAGAAGGGCTCATGCCCGAAACATCGATTCTCCTGCTCCTTGGATGCTGCCTGACCTGCTGCGCTTTTCCAGCAACATGTTTTTCAGCTCTGATCTCCAGCATCTGCAGTCCTCACTTTCTCCTGATCAAAATAATACCCAACTGAGATTCAAGAAAAGCTATTTCATGAAGGGCTAGCTCACAATCTGAAATACAAGGCCACAATAAGAGGACGCTAGTATGGATCAGGAACAGTTAGGCTGAATGGCCATCTTATTTTGTGTAGTTTCATAGTAGCAAAGCTGACTCGCAATCAGGTCAGCAACATCCATATCCTGAGATTGAATGTAATTTTTAAAAAATACATGGGACGGTGCACATTTATCAATTGCAGTCTGACTGCCCACTCAAACACATACTCCACAACGGGCTTTTAAGAACACCCTGCAAACACAGAGAAATGGATATATTAAGGAAATTTACTTCAAATTGTTTCCGGAGTTGTAATATAGCAGGTCAGTAATCAAATTGTACCTCATAACACGGACTGTAAAGAATGTGATTAGCAGCGACAGTAAAGATTGCAAGCTGAATTATCGTTTGATGGCTTAGTCACACACATTTTCATATGGCAAGATATAAGTGCCCCAAGGTCATTGCTAGCGAGTAAATTAGCATATCAGGGACTTAGGCTTACACTGACTGAATTATGGTATAGATGTGATGCTCCGAAGCATCTGTGCATCACAAGATCAATTATTTATACACCTACTGAAGTGTGTCTTAGAGAGATTTCCTCCAGTTATTCTGAGCACATAATTTACAGACTTTTGCATCAGCTTGCAAAACCAGTGTGTAGGTGTGGTTACATCTATAATAACATATCACAACTCTTAATATAATGTTTAATAAATTTTGTGTTGAATTTCCATTTGAAAATTATGATTGAATTAACTTCGATCTCCCTCTCAGGTTCCTGATCATCAGATCTTGTTGTGCCGAACAACAGTTGTCCTCATCTTTACCCCCATGTCTCTGACTCACCACCCAGCCACTCTCTCCACCCACTTCTCCCCACACCAGTTCTTTTGCTAATGGTGTTACAAATGACAGAAAAATACAGAAATTGACCTTTGTACAAGGACAATTCTGCAGAACTATTCATGCTGATCTAAGTTAGACAAAGGCTCCTTAAAAATGTTCAGATTTAAAGAATCATTTGATGCTACCATTGTGCAGAATTGCCAACGTGGACCAAAGCAGTCAGTGAAATTTTATTGTAGAAATGACCGCCAGTTGGGCAGGCTGTTTTAATCAATGTTCGCTCTTGAGAAAAGCAGAGTTGACTCTGGTAGAATGGGTGGCACAGTGACTCAGTGGTTCGCACTGCTGCCTCACAGCACCAGGGTCCCAGGTTCAATTCCAGCCTTGGGTGACTGTCTGCGTGGAGTTTGGACATTCTCCCAGTGTCTGTGTGGGTTTCCTCCCACAGTCCAAAGATGTGCAGGTTAGGTGAATTGGCCATGCCAAATTCCCCCATAGTGTTAGGTCAATTAGTCAGAGGGAAATGGGTCTGGGTGGGTTACTCTTCAGAGAGTTGGTGTGGACTGGCTGGGCCGAAGGGCCTGTTTCCACACTGTAGGGAATCTAATCTAATTAGGGCTTTTGCTCGAAACGTGATTCTCCTGCTCCTCAGATGTTGCCTGACTTGCTGTGCTTTTCCAGCACCACACTCTCCACTAAAAATTAGGATTGCCTAGTTTCATGTCGAATGCGCAGTGCAGCTATGATGCATTTGCATGTCTATTTTTATGCCGCAATTTAACCCCAATATAAAAGGAACAGAAATGTGTATAAAGTGTGAGCCTACCAATTCACTGATACTTCACGTCATGGTATCCTAAACAGGCTCAAGCCTATAGTGTAGACTGGGATCCAATTCGCTAAGGGTTCCAATGATAGTCAGCCCTCCCTGTGGGAAAAGGAGGCAATTGGCCAGTTTAAGTCTTACCATGACTTGTACATCTGAGAGTAGCCAATCCATGCTTGTCTTTGATGTCTCAATCCCCTGCCTCTGGAGCAAAAGGAAGATGAAAGAATGGAATGTAGGTGACATCGACCCAGAGTGCATTGGGTTGATGAAAGACCCCTACTCAGTGTAACTGAAGGGACCGGCACATCCCAAACAGTTTTACTCTGTCCTGAGGATGTAAGCAAAGAAAGACTTGCATTTATCCTGCACTTTTCATGACATCCAGATGCCTTGAAGCACTGTGTAATGTAATTCTTCCTTTTGTGAAGTGTAGTTACTGTTGTAATGTGGAAAGTCTGATAGGCAGCTTGTGTCCAGTGAACTCCCCCAGACAGCAATGTGATAGTGATCACCTAATTTGGTTTATGAAATATTGATCAATGATAAATATTGCTGAAAAATGTGTTGCTGGAAAAGCGCAGCAGGTCAGGCAGCATCCAAGGAGCTGGAGAATCGACGTTTTGGGCATAAGCCTTTTTTCAGGAACTGAAGAAGGGCTTATGCCCGAAACGTCGATTCTCCTGCTCCTTGGATGCTGCCTGACCTGCTGCGCTTTTCCAGCAACACATTTTTCAGCTCTGATCTCCAGCATCTGCAGTCCTCACTTTCTCCAAGAATAAATATTGACCAGTGCAACAGGGGAGAACTCTCTTACTCTCCTTTGAAATTGTTTTCTGGGAATTTTTTATATCCATTCAATGTATATGATATAACATCTCAAAAAATCACACAACACCAAGTTACAGTCGAACAGGTTTATTTGAAAGTACAAGCTTTCAGAGCGCTGCTCCTTTGTCAGGTAGCTAGTACTCCAAAAGCTTGTTCTTACAAATAAACCTGTTGGACTATTACCTGGTGTTGTGTGGTTTTTAACTTTGTCCACCCCCAGTCCAACATTGGCACCTCCACATCATCTCAATGTAAGTGCTCTTTCAGTACTGCACTGACGTGTCAGTCTTGATTCTGATGTACAAGCCCTGGAGTGGATCCTGAGTCCAAAACTTTAGGATTCACAGGCATGAGAGCCTGAAGTGGAGTCAAGGGTGGCTCCCATAAAATTTGGTAACTAAGTGCAGGCAGGAAAATAGCCATCTAGCACCAAGGAATTTTGGAATCTCTGATGTCGAACTCCTTGCAGAGCTGGGTAAGTCACGTGAGGGTAAGGTCCATTTGGTGGTGAGAGGCAGTTTCACGGAACTTGAACTGTCCGTGGGAGCCGCAATCATGTTGTTGGATCACATCCAGCTGGGAGGCCACAACAAAGGCACGGAAAGACTTTTGTTGTGGCCAGGGGACAGATTCTTCTGTGTTGCTCATGTCTTCCTTACCAAGAACCATATGTGCATCTTAATCAGTATCGTGGCCTGAGTTTTGTTTATGGTAACCATACATGATTATAACTAATACCATCTTTCATCAGTTGCTTTTGAAACCAGTATGACCACAGGCCATTTAATGAAGACATGGAAGTAGCAGCTTATATACGATTAAGTGCAACAAGATGGGCTGTATCAGAGGAAGCAAACACATCAAGTGTAACATTCACAGACATAAGCTGCAAACGCTTCAGTGGCTATTTTACAAGTTGTTTTTATTTATTTTTTGAAAACAATTGGAATAATTATGCCAAAATGGCTGCCGGGCCTTTGCGCATATGCAGGTGCGTCCAGTGATGTCAACAAGGTTGGATCACTTCGGGGAGCTGGCTCAGAAAAATGTCATTTTGAAGATGACTTTGAATGCAAAAAGGTTTGCAAAATAAGGATGCTTGTGTTAAATTTTGGAGGTCAAAGGGGTTCATCTTTTGCACGTGCTGGGATATTGAATTATTGAAATGATGTCATTTCTAAGAGTTACTGACGCTGAATTTGATCATATTCTGTGAGTGGTATATCAGAGGTATCAGGGTAGTTTATAAATGTAATGGGGTAAGATCTTTTCCCGTGGTTAGGTGTGATTTATCAAAGAAAATAGTAGTGATTTATTGGCAGAACGAGTGTAATGTAAATGAGGAACTGAGTGCAATTCAGTATCTCCATGGCTGGCTGCTGCTTGCAAATGATGTTGGTTTCCTTGTTACCCTTATCTGCTCTTTGTGCCACCCAAAAGTGGGTTTTGAACCATTTGCAGAGTTTTTCACACAATTTTAGGAGTAGAAACAAATATATTCTCCCATTTTAACATCAACTTCCAGAGAGTAAGTGGGATTGCATAGTCTGCACAACCACCTGGTGAACGAGCAGCACTCCAAAACCCAATACTTCCAAATAAACCTGTTGGACTATAACCTGATGTTAATTCTGCTATTTAACTCTGCTATTATACACCTCCTATTGTTAGCGACTAACAGTCCCCATTAAAAGCTATTTATCCACCCAGCCAGATCGTTATTCCATTCTTTGTCTGCCTAATTGCTCTCCTCTGTCTTTGGGTCCTGTCCCCACCTATCATTTACACCTTAACTCCACTCTGCACCCTACCTTCTGCATACAAACCAACATCTTCCTAGCTACCATCAGTTCAGAGGAAGAATTATTCAACCTGAAACGTTAACTCTGATTCCTTCCTACAGGTGCTGCCAAACCTGCTGAACTTATCCAGCAACTTCTATTTTTTGTCTCTGATTACAGCATCCACATCTCTTTTTGTTTGTGTTTACTAAGTGTGAGTATATAGAAAGCCATTCAGACCCACCTCGGTTCCATCGTCCTGAAGGATGTGAAGTCACTTACTGCATGACTCCAATATGGAAGGTTATGGTATTTGTTGCTGATCTGTGAGAAGGATCTGACATTCATAGTAAATAACATAACTAATGCATATAAATTAATAACATGCAAGGATTCATCAGTAATATGGAAAAATGTGTTGTAATCAATAGAATTTTTATTCACTCATTTATTGCCCATCACTGATTACCCTTGAGAAGATGATTAATGAGCTCCCTTCTTGAATAAAACTAAGTGGCTTCCTACACAATTTCAGAGGGCACTTATCAAATTGCTACAGTTGTGGAGTCACATGTAGGCTAGACCTGGTAATGATGTTAAGAGAAGTTAGAGGTTAGAGTCAGGAAGGTGGGTTTACACCTGAAATGCTGACTTCTCCACCTCCTGAAGCTGCCTGGCTTGCTGTGTTCTTCCAGTCTGCTGCTTGTCTACCAGGTAATGATGGCATAATTCCTTCCCTAAAGAATTTGAATGAGTTAGATGGGGTTTTATGGCACTCCACTAGTTTCATGGCTAACATTGATGATTCCAGCTTTCGCATCCAGCAATTTAATTATTATGCTACCATACTCTGACAGCACAAATAGCATGAAGAAATAATTACTATGTGATCATATCATGAAATGTAATAGTAACATGTATCAATCAACTGGTTGAAATGAATCAGCAAGAAGTTAATCAAGAACTTGAAATTTTCATTGACAATCAATATCATGGAATCCCCTCAATGTGGAAGCAGGCCATTCAGTTCATCGAATCCATACTGACCCTCAAAAGAGCATCCCACCTAGACTGATCCTGCTACTCTGTAACCCTGCATTTCCCATGGCTAACCCACATAGTCTGCACATTTTTGGATGTCATGGGCAATTTAGCGTGACCCATTCACCTAACCTGTATACTATGGGCAATTTCCCATGGCTAATCCACCTAATCTGCATGTCTTTAGATTGTGAGAGGAAGCCAGAGCACCCACAGGAAACCCACACAGACATGGGGAAAAAAGTACAAGTTCTACACAGTCACCTGAGGTTGGAATCAAACCCAGGTCCCTGGCGCTGTGAGGCAGCAGTGCTAACCACTGAGCCATTGTGCTGTATAATTTTTAAGTATCAGTAACCTTCACCTTCCTCTTACTTGCAATTATTTGAGATACTTTTCTGAGCCTCATTCACTGCCAGTGGTCAAGGCAGTTGTTTCATTAACTTGTGGGATGTAGGTGTCACTGCAGTGCAGTTTTTATTACCTGTCCCTGATTGCCCTTGAGAAGATGATTGGTGAGCTTCTTGAACTGTTGTAGTCCATGTGCTGTGGATAGACTCACAATGGCTTGAGGGAAGGAATTCCAGGATTTTGACACAGTAACAGTGAACGAACTGTGATATATTTTTCAAGTCAGGGCGGTGAGTGGCTTGAGGAGAACTTGCAGATGGTGGTGTTGCCCTGTCCTCCAGAGTGAAGTAGTTGTACATTTGAAAGGTGCTGTAAGAAGATCATATTGAGGTTTTTAATCATGTTTAAATATGATACATCTGTGAGACAGGTGGGATTTGAACCTGTAATTTATAGCCCAGAAGTAGTGACACTAGCACTGTGCCAAAAAAGGCCCTCAATCAGTCATGATCAATTGGATACCTTATCAAGTTGCCTCATTTTTAATGAAGGAATTATAAGGCTGAGAAACTTGATTACTCAATAACCAAAGTAGCCTAATATAGATATGAAATGCCTCAGGATTTTCCTTAATCCTACTTCCCAAAGACATTTCATGGCTCCTTCCAGTCCTCCTAATTTCTTGTTTAAGTTCTTTTCTGCTTTCTTTATATGCCTCAAAGACTATGTTTGATTTTGGTTTCCTAAATCTTACAAATGTTTCCTTTAAATTATTGACTATATTTTCAATATCTCTTATTATCCAAGGTTCCTGAATCTTGCCATCCTTCTTTTTCATCCTCACAGGAATATGCTGGTCCTGAACTCTGATCAATCGGCCTTTGAAAGATTCCCTGATGTCAGATCTTGATTTACACTCAAACAGCCATCCCGATTTAATTTCTTCAGTTCCTGCCAGTACTGTTATGACATGCCTGTCCCTAGCTTAGCACTTTCACACAAAGACTAGTCTTATCCTTGCCCATAGCAATCTTAAAACTTATGGAATTATGGTCACTGTTCCCAAAATGATCCCCAGCTAAAACTTCAGTCACCTGGTCAGGCTCATTCCCCGACAGGAGATCCACTGCAGCCCCAAACGTAGTTCGACTATCTTCATGTTGTTTCACGCAACCCTCCAGAATGTGCCTAACACATTCTGCTTTGTCAAAGCCCCTGGCACTAAGGAAGTCAATTTTGGGGAAGTTAAAGTCATGTCAGTGCTATGGTCCAGAAAGCACACCATACCAGTATTTTCTTAAGAGGCTAGGGAAATACAGAGTGCCCGTAATGACTCTACTTTTGTCAGCAACGCTGCAGTTTTGTACGACCTCGTGATTGCTTAATTACAGACAATCTCAATCAATGAAACAGGCTGTTTGGCCCAAGCAATTAGTACTGATGTTTAATCCTCCATATGACTTCTGTTCTCAATCCATGTCTCTCTCTGTTCCTCTATCCTTTTCTTAGCAGTTCTGCTAAGTACCTGTAAAACCATTTCTTCAATGTTAAGTAAAAACCAAAAGACCTGCGGATGCTGTAAATCAGAAACAAAAACAGAAATTGTTGGACAAACTCAGCAGGTCTGGCAGCATCTGTGAAGAGTAATCAGAGTTAACGTTTCGGGTCCGGTGACCCTTCCTCAGAAGGCTGAGCTTTTCCAGCAACTTCTGTTGTCTTCAATGTTACTGTAGTCTGCCTTTATCCTTAACTCAGCTGAAACATTCCATAGTCTCATCACCCTCAATATGAGTGAGATTGTCCTGCTTTCTATAGCACTTACAAATGGTCCACATCAATGGACTTTAGAGAGTTATGGAACAGTACAAGGGTTTGGAAGCCAACTGAAATCCTTCAACTGTTGAAAATTTCAAGCAAAGAAACCATTTTTTTTTGTGGTGGGCGTGCTATTGCAAAGTTGGAGAGGACATGAAGATAAAGGGCAGCAAAGATTTATTTTGTTGGAGGAAAGGGTCATTTGTTACCTCTCCAGTGCCCATTAATCTGCCAGACGGACAGGGATTTGGCAGGATGAGGAAGTGTGGCCTGGAATTTGGCAGTGTTTTGTGAGCACAGCTGTCTCACTCGTGGGTGTTGGTATTTTAGACCTTGGCTAGGGAGCATTTGTGGAGAATGGCACTTTTATGTTGAAGCTTTGATTCAATATGGACTTAAAAATTAAAGCCAGATAAAGTGGTAATCTGCCATGATTATCCAAGAGTACAGCATTCTAACTAACAGGTTTTCCCTGGTTGCATTGTAATTAGCACTTGTTTCACACAGCTTTACTTGTGGAAGCTTATATTTCAAAAGTTTTGATAAGAGTGAAGTATGAGGTGGTAAACACCTAACAGGGATGCTGGCTGGTATTTTCACAAACAAAAACACCTACAGGAAAAGCTTGCAGAATAGTATATGGTACATGTATTGCTTCTGAACTAACTTCTCCTCATGATCCAAGTAACAGGTACTGCCCGAGCTCTGCTCACGCCTTAATTCCAGGCAATTGCATAACCCTGTGCTTCGTTGCTCTGCACATTGGCAGCCGGGCTTTCAGAAACCAGGCCTGGCTTCAGTATGTAGACGTGAGGCCTTGTTCTTGATGCTCCCACCAGCGATGCCTCCAAACTTGTGAAGTTCATAAATGTTATTACACACCTGTGGAGCAGGAGGGACTTCAACCTTCTGGCTGAGAGATAGGGACACTACCACTGCATCACAAGAGCCCTCAGCCACAAACATTTTCTAATCAACCCAGTCAGGAATAGTGTTGCACACCTCCAGTCTTGAACCTGGGCCTTTTGGCTCAGTGATAGAGACGCTACCATTATATCACAAGACCCCCGTCAAACCTCCATTTTATTCAATCCTTTCAACCTTTCAACAACTGTATCAGAATCTCTCTTCGATATCCTAACCTCAAGGGTATTCAACTTGATTTGTGCAGAATTCTGGTAACGCAGTCAATGATAGACGTTGGCTACTTATAGTTTTGATGTGGAGATGCCGGTGTTGGACTGGGGTGTACAAAGTTAAAAATCACACAACGCCAGGTTATTGTAACTACTTACAGTTTGACTTTATTCCTTCCAATTGGTTTTCTTCTAATCCCAACTGAACTCTTCATTATTCCCATTTAACAAGTCCTTTTGTTCTTCACCTACATAAGCTTCACACAATTATTTTGAGCTGAATGAATTAAAAAGTACAAATCCTGGAACTGAGGCCTAAGTCTGGTGTGGGCCTAGCAGAAACCTTGTGATAAGGCACCTCGCCTCTTTGTACTGATGTGGTTAGACTCAAAGCCATCAGAAAGCAGGCTATTCTGAGTGAAGAATTATTTTTAGTTGAAACTTTATTGCTGGAAAGCAGGTCAGGCAGCATCCAGGGAACAGGAGATTCGACGTTTCGGGCACAGGCCCTTCTTCAGGAATGAGCAGAGAGTGTTCAGCAGGAGAAGATAAAAGGTAGGGAGGAGGGACTTGGAGGAGGGGCGTGGCCTCCATCCTACTCCGACCTATCACCCTCACCTTGACCTCTTTCCACCTATCACATTTCCAACGCCCCTCCTCCAAGTCCCTCCTCCCTACCTTTTATCTTCTCCTGCTGAACACTCTCTGCTCATTCCTGAAGAAGGGCCTGTGCCCGAAACGTCGAATCTCCTGTTCCCTGGATGCTGCCTGACCTGCTGTGCTGTTCCAGCAATAAAGTTTCAACTTTGATCTCCAGCATCTGCAGACCTCACTTTCTCCTCGAAGAATTATTTTTACTTGAGTGAAAAATAGGAATATGCAAGTCTCCAGATCATCCAGTTCACTTTCTACCTGTTAAGTCACGTGTTACAATGATAATGAAGGTGTTGACTAATCACAGCAATCAAATCTCCGTTGTTTAATCTACAGCTCAGGCTGATATGACACTCCCTTACTTGGAAGGTTAGATAAAATCAAAGGATATTTACTTACTTTTCAGTACAAATGTTAGCTTATTCTACATCAGAGCCACAAAGGGAAACTATATCGGTAGAGCTGCATTAATGATAATGTAACTAAGGCTACCGTTTGCTTAGGTAGTATCCTGCAGTGTAATCGAGATATGCTTTCCCTTTTGGCTAATTAGACGAGAGTGTATTGTCTTTACTTCCTCGTTGACTTGAATATAATGGTTGACACAGCAGAGTCAATATAACTCCACAGAACTTATATGACTTTTGACACTGGTCCAGCTTCCTCAGAGCCAGCTCTCAGAGTGAACAGAATCTCTGATGCTCCTGTTTATGTCTGTCAGCGAGGGCTCCCTGATTGGACCAGATTAACAGCCCCAATCAGGGAACTCATATTCTCTGATCTCATTATATCACTGCAATGTTCTTCTTTGTAGGTACATATTAAACACTGGTTTTTGGCTCAACCATTATATCCTTACGTTCTAGAGGTATTCTGATCATTGAGTAATTACTACCATATTTTTACTTAAATACTAAACTGTTGTCAGCATAACATCAGTTATGGAAAGGTGCCCATTTAGCAACCTGCTGTTTTTATGCGATTGCATTATAATTTGGATCATAAAAGATTGCTGGTTTTGTAAATGATCAATATTCGTTCCTGGGATATAGGCATTACTGGCAAGGACACTTTTTTTATTGCCCATCTCGCTAGTTTTGCTTGACAGTAGTTAAGAATCAAGTGGATTATTGTGGGTCTGCAGTCAAATGTAGGTCAGACCAGTTGAGGACAGTACGCTTTCTCTCTTACACCACCACGGTGAACTGGGTGGGTTTTACATTCATTGTTATTAAGTACATAATCGCTATTAATGAGGTTAGTATTCAATTCCACATTTCCTCTCAGCAGTGAGATTTGAACCTTATCCCCAAGACATTAAACTGGAGTATTAATCTTCGGACATTACCACCTCACCACCATCTCCCATGTTGTGTTTGCCTGCTCTGGACTCATTTTCTGGTGGTTCTTTTGGCATCCAGGAGGCAGATTTCACTTGTGGAGGAAAATAGGGCTTTATTTCTTTCTTTCTTTATTCATGGGACATGGGCATCATTGACTAGTCCAGCCCTAATTTCCCAGTTAAGAGTCAATCACAAGACTATGGATCAGGAATCATATGGATAAGAAGGACAGTTTCCTTCCCCAATGGACATTAACAAACCAGATTTCTTTTTTTTAAATCAGCAATTGACAGTGATCACTTGGTCAGTATTATTCCAGATTTTATCAAAGTTCAAATTTCATCAATGTCCACGGCTGGATTCAAAATTTTGAGCCCCAGGGTATTAGCTTACCCAGTGACACTACGACTTTGCAACTGCCTGACCATTTGTAGGATGTCACCAATAAATCAAGCATGGAGTAGTTTCTTTACCAGAGATAAATTACAGTGCAGCACTCCCAACTGTAAGGTGTAGTGAAGGCGAGTGGTTTGGCTGTTATGACAATTACAGAGAGAAAGGAGTGGAAAATTATGTTGTTTGGACAAAGTGGGAAAAAAGTGAGAAGAGACTCATGTTCAACATAACACACATCACAGAGTAGATGGATCAAATGGCCTGGGCTGTAAAATTGTTAAGATCTACTTCTATATAATTGAACAATTGTAAATCCATGAACCAATTGTAGATGGCGGAACTATCAAATACCGAACACAAACAAGGCTGTCCAGAAAAAGATCAGGCAGGGACTGTGCAGACAAGAGAAAGTGGAGTGGAATATTATAATGTCCTTCATTTGGTTTTAAACTGACGACTTGGGCTAGAAAGTCAGACTAGAGTTGATTTTTAGATTTTAGATTACTTACAGTGTGGAAACAGGCCCTTCGGCCCAACAAGTCCACACCGACCCGCCGAAGCGTAACCCACCCAGACCCATTCTCCTACATTTACCCCTTCACCTAACACTACGGGCAATTTAGCATGGCCAATTCACCTAACCCCTGCACATTTTTGGATTGTGGGAGGAAACCGGAGCACCCGGAGGAAACCCACGCAGACACGGGGAGAATGTGCAAACTCCACACAGAGAGTCGCCTGAGGCGGGAATTGAACCCGGGTCTCTGGCGCTGTGAAGCAGCAGTGCTAACCACTGTGCTACCGTGCCACCCATTTTAATGTTTGTTACTTCATGGGAATTGCTGTTAATGAGTTGGCTGCTCATTCTCCTGTCCATTGTTGGCCAGTGTCAATACTTTAGTTAACTTGTACCCCATCTAATGTGGGATAATGGAGAATTCAAGAAAACCATAAGACCCCATCACACTGAGATCTAATTCTTGATTTTCACTGAGTCCACCAGTGAGCAAATCTCCACAGGCTTTGATCCAACTCAAACCCTGCAAGCTCATCCTCTGCCATTTGCTTTGCCTCATTGTAGTAGAATGAGCGAGGGATATCATAGAAACCTATAAAATTTTAATAGAACCAGACAGGGTCAAAGCAAGAAGGATATTCCAAATGACCAGGGTGTCAGTGTCTAAGAATACAGGGTAGACCATTGAGGACTGAGATGAGGAAAGATGTCTTCACCCAGACAGTGGTACATCTGTGGAATTCTCTACCACAGAAAGCAGTTGAGGCTAAAACATTGAATGTTTGCAGAGGGAGTTAGATATCGTTCTTACCGTTAAAGGGATTACAGACCATCAGAAGAAAGCTGGAACAGGGTACTGTAATGGATGGGAAAACGCCCAACACCACCCCCACTCCCAGCTCCAGCCCCACACCAGGTCCTACCTCCCAGCCCTGCCGTGTTTTCACCATCTCTCCAGACCTACCCCTCTCTGAGGATGAAAGATCAGTCCTCAGCAGAGGCCTCCCCTTCATTCCCCTACGCTCTCGGAGTAACGAGTTCAACACATGGCGAGACATCGAACAATTCTTCTGCCGCCTTCGCCTCCACGCCTACTTCTTCAACCAGGATTCTCGCCCACTCTCTGACGACCCTT
>NC_057724.1:72070581-72071851 GCF_004010195.1 Chiloscyllium plagiosum | reverse complement strand
AACCTCATCACCTCAGGGGATCTCCCATCCACCGCCTCCAACCACATAGTCCCACAACCCCGCACCGCCCGCTTCTACCTCCTGCCCAAAATCCACAAACCTGATTGCCTCGGCCGACCCATTATCTCAGCCTGCTCCTGCCCCACCGAACTCATCTCTGCATACCTCGACACGGTCCTGTCACCCTTAGTCCAAGAACTACCCACCTACATTCGGGATGCCACCCACGCCCTCCACCTCCTCCATGATTTTCGCTTCCACGGTCCCCAACGCCTTACCTTCACCATGGACATCCAGTCCCTGTACACCTCCATCCCCCATCACGAAGGACTCAAAGCCCTCTGCTTCTTCCTTTCCTGCCGTACCAACCAGTACCCTTCAACTGACACCCTCCTTCGACTGATTGAACTGGTCCTCACCGTGAACAACTTCTCTTTCCAATCCTCCCACTTCCTCCAAACCAAAGGAGTGGCCATGGGCACCCGTATGGGCCCCAGCTATGCCTGCCTCTTCGTAGGATATGTGGATCAGTCCATCTTCCACAGCTACACTGGCACCACCCACCACCTTTTCCTCCGCCACCTCGATGACTGTATTGGCGCTGCCTCGTGCTCCCAGAGGAGGTTGAACAGTTCATCCACTTTACCAACATCTTCCACCCCAACCTCAAATTCACCTGGACCGTCTCAGACTCCTCCCTGCCCTTCCTAGACCTTTCCATTTCTATCTCGGGGCGACCGAATCAACACGGACATTTACTATAAACCGACCGACTCCCACAGCTACCGAGACTACACCTCCTCCCATCCTACCCCCTGTAAAAAAGCCATCCCATATTCCCAATTCCTTCGTCTCCGCCGCATCTGCTCCCAGGAGGACCAATTCCAATACCGTACAACCCAGATGGCCTCCTTTTTCAAGGACCACAATTTCCCCCCAGACGTGGTTGACGATGCCCTCCACCGCATCTCCTCCACTTCCCGCTCCTCCGCCCTTGAGCCCCGCCCTCCAACCGCCACCATGACAGAACCCCACTGGTCCTCACCTACCACCCCACCAACCTCCATATACAGCGTATCATCTGCCGTCATTTCCGCCACCTCCAAACGCACCCTACCACCAGGGATATATTTCCCTCCCCTCCCCTATCAGCGTTCCAAAAAGACCACTCCCTCCGTGACTCCCTCGTCAGGTCCACACACCCACCAACCCAACCTCCACTCCCGGCACCTTCCCCTGCAACCGCAAGAAATGCAAAACTTGCGCCCAC